>NW_009195018.1:0-12562 GCF_000690835.1 Fulmarus glacialis | reverse complement strand
CTCTTCCCCTTTCCTTAGGAAAGACGACCTTCATAGTACACAGAATACTCCACATGCAGGGCCGAGGCTCAAGCCCACAGAATTAAAGCTTCAGTCATGGTCTGATGAGGTAGCCCAGCTGCTGCTGGTTCGCTTTTGGTGGTTTCCACCCCAGATCTGTCCAGCCATTTTTTGCCCCCGGTTCATTCACAAACCCAAAGTAAAGTTCACTGACGCTCGTTACACCAGCAGAACTGAGGAAGCAATAGCCTCGGGGAGGAGGGTAGGAGGGAGCAGCTGGGCATCAGTGGCAGTTGACTTAATTTGCCTACCACAGCTGTCTTTGGCTTGTTGCAACAATGAACTGGAGGCGCTTAACTACACTGGAGTCTTTTCACACACATCTACCTAGCTAAAAGTTATGAGCTTGTCCTAGCTCATGAGCTAAAGACCCTTTGGTGTCTAGAAAAGAGACAAGGACCTCCAGAAGGAAGTTCATCTGTCTTAGGTGCTTTCAGAGCAACTCATCTGACTCTGTCTTCCTGGGTGATGGTGAAAGCACAAATTAGGGCAACCAGGCTATATGGATCGGTCTGAGACATCCAGGGATCCAAGAGAGCTTTCAAGCCATTATCTTGCCCAGATTTTAGTAACACCAGTGAATACCCTGCAAGGGATTCATCTAGGATGTGTCTTCCTCCTTGGTATGAGTCTTAGACCCCCTTATTCATTTCAAACCTGCAGTGGGACAGAAGGAGACTTTCTGCCTGTCATGCTCCCTCACATGTTTGCCATTCCCATTATAGCCATTAATCCCGTGTTTAGAGTCAAGCTGCCTTATTCCAGATGGCTAGATTAGACTATCTTTCTAACCTCAGATGGTTAAAATCTAGGGAAATTAATTGCATTTTTAAAGGATGAATATGGCCACAGTGGCTTTGAACTAGTTAGCTCAGAGAATGTTAACAAGTAGCTACAGCAGCAGGGAGCTCAGCCCAGGCTGCAAAACCTGCTTTTATAAAAAATGTTGTCAAATACTCAAGCCAGCACTCCCTTCAAGCAGGGTTCATCCACAGCACTATCCAATAGTTACTTAAAACCTCAGGCTGTATCACACAAGTTACATACGTAGTAATGAAATGAAATGATCCTACTCCCTGCCAGCCCCAAATGAGACTCAGGTACTCTTTGGCAAAGACTCTGCCCTAGAAAGGCTGTTGTTTATTAAAAGACCCACAGTAATCCCACCTCAATTTGTGGCCGGCACTTGGCTTTTATGTATGATGAATTAGAAAGTGGGATGGTTCCTCCTCACACTACAGGTTTCATTTTACTCTTCTTTGTGAAAATTCCTCCCTTTCAACCTACAGACCTGGAAAGCATTTCAAAGCCTGTCCTGTTCATGTGATAGTTTGGTAACTCCTCAAGAACCGATGAATTTAAAAAGTGACACTGTTCACCACTTTCAATTCCTGAAGCCTATCTCAGAGCCACTCAGGTTGTTTCCATTTTGTACCTCTTCTGGAATTTCAGAGATAACTTACTTGATCTTAGCTGGTAAAACAATGTAACTACATTTAACGTAACTACATTTCTAATAATTCAAGCGGAGCAGCTGAACATCTTCTATGTCAGCATGAATACTGCAAAAGGAAAACCCTTCTGACAAAACCTTTATTGAAAATGCCCTACAGGAACTTGCACAAATTGCAAGTAGATGCTTACTTTTTTCAAACACACCTTGTTTATTTTGGGGTTTTTTTTTTTTCAATGAAAAAATAGTCCCTTTAAAAAAAGTTCTGTAACTCTTTTTAATTGCAAACTGTAATGTGCATGCCAGGCTGTGCTGTACATCCTCCTGTTACCCTCTGGACAACCCAGTGAAATCTCTGCTAGACACCGAATGCAACACAGCACAGCTGCTGTGGGATTCGGTTTCATTAGCCACTTCCTGCGGCTCTGTGCTGTTGCTGGGACTCTCAGCTATCCTCCTTCCCTTCCTTCAGTTCACTCCCCCCTCCTTTATTCTCAATAGAGTCATATACTGTAAGGTACATCAGCTCCGGTGTCTTTTCTGAACAGTTTTCTAAAGAACTGGTACTCTTAAAGCATGCACGGATGAATGGATCCAGTTTCACAAAAGTATACATTGGTTGGAAAGAGGGAAAATTCAGGCAATGGCCTCAGGGCCAGCAGGTAGCAGGGCTGCATTTGTAGCTTGCACATCAGCAAATTATTTACATAATAATAAGTGCAATGAGAAGTGCAGTGAGAGCGTTGATGGAGAAGGGAAGGGACTGCCATAATTTTGAAGCACGGACGCACTTTCTGTGAAAATTCAGAAATGAGGGCATATGCTGAAACTGGCCACATTCTGGTCTCTGAGATGTTCTGCAAAGATAATAAATTGTGCTGGTTTCATAGAGTGTAGTTTGGCTGGCTGTACATCCTACAGTAAGTTGTTTGCCTACATTTGCTAACGTTGGATAAGGGTGTTGTACTTGGTCTGTTTAGAACATAGGCTGTTCAGTGCAGGTGGTCTTTCTTCATGATTGTACAATATTAACCCAATGGAAGTTGGTGGCTTGTCAGTGCTGTATGATAAGAATAGTAATGCTACTGATTTAACAGGAGCTTACAGCTGCCTAGGAATTTTCTCCTTTTACTTTAATACTATTGTTCTTAAAATTTCACCTTTCAAGCTGGATTAGATTCCTGAAGGAGTGTTTTGTTTTGTTTTGCAGTCGTTCATTTGTCCTTTTTCTGTTAGTTTACAAAACATGATCTATTCATTTTTAAGTGCACAAAATAATTTTATAACAAATATTAACACTTCTTTTTTTAAATAGCTGTAGCTTCTAAGTATTTCTTGGATAAAGATTTGAATTTGGCACACAAATAGTTCCATGGTCTGAAATGTTCCAGCATTTCAACAGCCTGGTGAAAGTCCATTTTCTTTTGTCCAGATTATCACAGTTAAGTATATGCAGCTTTTGCAGAAAGCACGAAGTGATTGTTTTCCTAACTATCTGCCTCTCAATTTTCTCCTGCCTCTGTGCATGGTTGTGTAAGTAACCTGAGATGAGTGCTCAGACTCTGAGGCTACAACTATTCTAGCGAATTAAAAAGTGGCAAGGAATGTTCCCAGGCACTGGGCTTCAATTGCCTGTACTCCTAAATTTTTAAAAAGGTCCCAGGGATGGTTTTGGCTCACGTCAAATAGCACTCTCCTGGGCAATACCCAGGCATGGTCTGAGGGCTAGCAAGGGACAGAAAGTCTTCCCAGTGGGCAACCTGAAAGCAGGGACCATGCTTTGAAGGGCAAGAGTGTGACCACGTGAACCCAAGTGCCAGTTGCGCTCACTGCCAGAGAGTGGTTCCAAGCATGTTTAGTTTATTAGTTCAGACACAATTTGAGTGGTATTAGGGGACCTCTACCTCTTTGATATTTGAAGGACCTATAAAATACCCCTCTCATTTCAAAGGAACTGTTAATGGACCCACAGAAACTTTGATGTACCAAGACACTTAACCAAGTAAGTAGTTCTGTGACAGTCAGCAGCGTAACTCATACGCTTGGGGTCAGCTCCATCCTCGTCACATCTCGGGGTTGGAGCCTAAAGTATGTGAGCTTTGAGCTGTATGGCCTCACTGAATTTGGATCTTCACAGGACAGTCTCTTGTTACATCGTGAAAAGTATCTGAAGAGAAACAAGACAAATTCAGCCCAAATTCAGAAAGGAGGCCTTTTTTAGTACAACCGCTCTCTTTATCTGTACTGAAATATTCAGTTTCTGGCCACTTGTACAGTTACTCTAGATCTAACTTGCATAGTGTAGAAACAGAAAAAAGGCATCAGGTGATGCTTCATGTCACTTGTCTCAGCAGACTGATGACAGCACCCATGTTGTCATCCAAATTAGCATCTTCAAAATTGCGCAGCTTAGGGACAAGGCCCATGTAGATGAAGGCTAACATGGCTGACTCAAAACTGGCAGGTGTCATTCACATCTTAAATGATGCGAAAACTTAGTATATTTGTCACTGGTGAAAAGAGAGAAAGTTTGTTTCACTTAATTTTAGCCATCTGAAAGCTAGAACCCTGATTTAACCTAGCTTAGGTTTCCTTTGGGAGAGAAACTAGACTAAAGAGAATTTTTAGTAGCTCAAAGAGTGGTCTTGAAATGAAAGGCTTCTGAATGTACCTTGAAGTTGTTGTACATTAAGGACCTGACTTTTACATAGCTAGAAGTGAATCCTACTTTAAATCCTTACATGAGGGTTTGGATATCTTTTGCAAAAATAGATGCTGTTCAGTTAGGTATAATGGGTCTGGAGTTATTCAGTGAAATTGTGTGGTCTATATTCATATTAGAGGAACTGAACAGTACCTCTGGGTTTAAAAGTTATTGGTCAATGAAATTTTGCAAAGAGATGACATGCACTGAATGAAAGAAGGAAGACATAGAAGTAGGCATACTATACACACAGATGGCTTTGCATGTTTGTGTCTACCAGAATCCAAAGTCACATATTCAGCATCAGTATTTGACATGGCATCATTTGCTGTTGGACAGCCCTTGTGCCAAACAGCTGGAATGACAATGCTGTTTTGAATGCAAGTCTTCGTTGCCTTCGTTGCTGCTTGTAAGAAGTGTTAGCAGAAACTTTGCCATAACACAAAGGGATTCCCAGGTAGATAACTGAGCTTTGATGACCATTTATTCATATGAAACTCTGGATCTGGTGACAACTCTAGTAGGCTCAGGGTAGCCAAGCACTCACTGCAATAACTAAGCAATACAGCTCTGACCAAGAAATAGGCATCTTCTGCTAGGATGGATTAGAAGGGCGTCTGAGAAAGCTGACAGAAGATCAGAAAAGATAAACATTTTCACCACCTTTGCCATCATTTATCAACAATGACACACCTCTGAAAAGTGAACTGTAAATCTTGAGTCCCCAGAAGTGGAGAAACAAAATCCAGGGAAATAAAACATGTATAACCTATAGTCAGGGCCAAAGGCAAAAAGCTGCTGTGAAGGGAGGGCAGACAGAATACCTATGTCAAGAAAAAGCAGCTAAGAAAAGAAAAGTCTGGCTGTTTATTCAGACCAGAGGAAGCCCAGAATGCTGTGAGCTAATGTGGCATCCTTGTGAGGACCAGGTTGGTGGCCAGCCTCAGTGCCATGCAGCTTGTCTGGTGGTGTTCTTCCGTGGTGCGTGCCTGCAACAGTTCCCGTAACACCAGTTACAACAGGAACGGACCAGGTAAGATGCACAGAAGTTGCTGGGGGTACCTATCAGAGTAACAGGATAATCAGTCCAACCTGATATAGTAACAAGTAGACAGCAAACAGTCTGGGTGTGAAAGAACAGCCCCGCCAGTGCTGTAGAGCTTGATTATAAATAGCTGGGCACATGGACTTCTAGTACTTATTAAAGACATTTTACCTCTCCTTCTGCTTTGGATTAAAAACCAGCAACTTTTTAGAAAAAAAGCCAGCAACTCAGTCAGACAAGGATTTTCTAAGTCCAGAGAGCACAACAGCCTCGAAGTGGGAAACACGAAAGTTAATTGCTGCTTCTCTTCTCCTACCCTTTCCCCTTGAACAATTTGTCATATCTGATTGAGGCTGGATGATTTTATAGTGCAGATGACAGGTCTAGGCAGGCAGCGCTGCTTGTACAGTAGGACTAGGAGGGAAGCCCAGGCAAATCTGTGCCAGCTCATGAAGTTAAAACAATTTTGCATATAAAAAGGAAACCATAACTAATTAACACCAGGCAGGTGGTCTAGCTGGAAAACTAAAATCCAAACTAGGTCACAAGGGAATATGGGACTTGGCAGATGAAACTGTAACTGAAATCATCTCCCAAGACCAGCCAAGTGAGAGCAGAGCCAACTACCCTTATGAAAAAATATGTCTGTGCCAGTCATTTCTGGGAAAAACAAGCCAAGGACAAATGACTGCGGCTCTCAGAATGAGCATGATTGCATTTAGTCTTCAGGGCTTTGTTTCTGAAAGGGTTTTTTGTTAAATGCCAACGTTATTTGGTCAGATTCACAGCGAGATCAAAATCAGACTTCATGGTGCTTTAAGAAAATCAGCAGGGAAGACGATTGGGAGGGTATCAAATATTAAAACAAAGAGGAGGGTGTGAAAATTTATGTTAAATTTAGGTGGAGCTTGGAGGAAGCAATAGACCCTGCTGAGTTACAAAAGCAAACGCAGATACCAGCAAAGTACAGAGCTGGCTATATATCAAGTATAGTATTGGGGATTGTGGCTGTTACCAAAAACGGGGGGGAGGAGGTTTTGTTTGGAGGAAAGAAATGGAGAAAGTGAGATTTGTGAGGTGAAAGGCTCTGCTTTTATACTGAAAATAAGGACTGATCAAATACAAGTACAGTGTCTTAAAACTTACCATGAGTAGCGTATGGGCTTTGGGAAACTGAACACCCAGATCACATTTTCAATTGGTGGCCCTTAGGGATACAGAAATTATTCCCTCCCCTCAAAATCCTGAAATCTAATCTTATGACATACCTAAATGTGAGAGCAGGCTGATGGGGACTTACCCGCATGCTAGAGAAATAGTTGATAGATTTGGACTCTTAAAAGCTTATGAAAGCTTACAAATGTGTAATGTAACAGCACGTACAAAGCGTTTTCTGCTGTTGCAGGTACGTTATTCCACTCACCTCACTATACTCATGGTCAGAGTATGGGTAGTTCTCCATGTGAAAAACTTCAGCTGTGCACTTAATGCATACTGAAAATACAGCCTGTAAGGTCAATTGACTGTAGTTTAATGGAGTCCTTTGGCAAGCAATTCAATGAAGAGCTAATTGTAATCAGCGAGCAGGAAAAGTAGCTCTTTAGCTTTAATCAGCCTCATGGTACCATTTATACCTACTACTATAAACACTATTATGGTAATTCTATAACAATTCATGTTCATACTTTACTAAGATTATAATTGTTCTCCTTTACACTGCAATGCTCACATGCAGTCACTCACATATGTATAGCATTATACACATGCCTAAAATACAAAAGGCTAAGCTCTTAGCTAGTCAATACTGGTGTAACCTACTGAGGCCAGGTGGAGCCCGTATACTTGCATGAAATCCCTGCCTTGCAAATATTTTCTGTCCTCTTTAAATATGTATAAGGCAAGGCAAAAAATACTAAGGGATCAGGGTTTGCTTGTAAAGAAAGTTTGGGGCGTGGAACAGTGTCTTCTGCCAGATCAAACTGGAGTACTTGAAGACCTAAACTGCCCTCATTTCTCCATCGCCAGCACACTGGACATTCTCCCAGCCTTCAGCTCCACATTATGCAGGCCACTCAGGGTAAATGCAGCGAGATAAACTTCAAAACTCATCAATGTGGTTTGAGCTAACCCACTAACCCTGTGCTGAAGCAGATTAGGAAACGCTTGCCATGCTTACTGCTGAGACTGTATTGGCATAGCAAACATCTGTCAGGGTGAGTAACATCTTCTGGTACCGCAAGGTTTGCAAGGTAAATGTGTCATGCATAAGAGAAATGTGCCCAGCCGTAACAACTAGTTCTTCCCTTAGGGAGACAGAAAGGAGAAGTGATTTGTCACAAACGGCATTTAGGGAGACAGAAAGGAGAAGTGATTTGTAACAAACAGCACAGGAATCTATTTGAGCTAGAAAACAGCACCATGAAGGGGAAAAAAAGCTAAGATTGGGAGGACATGAAAAGGGTAAAGTTAATGCCAGAAGTTGGAGCAGCAGCATGAGAATACATTTTATAGCACTTAATGCATGAGAAGAGCTGTCAAGCTTCTGCACCAGGCTGGGAATAGACCATGCAGGAGCTAACATCCTTTTCGTCAAGACAAAAGGAGAGTTTAATCCCCCTTTCATATCATGTTCTCACTAATTAACTGCTCCCAAGACATTGCCCTGCTAACTGCTCTTCTTGTGTCCCTCCAAAAGTCCTCAGTTCTTAAAAAATAACCTACTAAAAAAAAAAAAGAGCAACCTGACAACTGTGCAGTTGGCATCTCTTTTCTTTCCATGTTCTACTTTAAGCAAAATACGGTCCTTCCACTAGGCAAAACCCCTCTCCGAATGGGAGCTAAAGCAGCTGAGTACCGTTGTTTCACAGCTCCATATCATCACTGACCTGCTGCAGGAAACTACTCAAATCATTTGGGAGCCTTCTATAGTTTGTACACAGAGGAGTGATGGACTAATTTATACAGTCATCATAATCTCTATAGAAACACTTCTCATTGTCTTGAGGGAAAGATATCTGAATCTGTAACAATCTTTATTGCTTATATTAAAATTATTCTCTTGGACAATTATCATATCTGTTGACTTGGGCATTCAGTTGAAACCGAGCTATTAAAAAACCACCCTTAGGTGATCTTTGTAAAACTTTTAATTATCGAGTTAAATAAAACATCAGTTACCTTTTAATGAAATATGTCACTGCATTCGGCCTTTCCCTTGGGTTTACCAAGTGTGTTCAAATAAACACTTAGAGACAGCTCTGTTATTATCATTATTACATTTATAGTGCCAGATAAGTGCCTGTTGTATTCTAGAGAGGGACAGATAGTAGTCTAAGTATGCTTGGGCTATTTAGCAATGTAAATGAAAATCACAGGAAAAGAGGCTCTCGGAGAATGAAACAGAAGAAGGTCAGTGTTTGGCTCCATAGAGCAAAGCTGATAGTCCGTATTACAAACTAACATTGCATGGCTACAGAAAAAGCCAGGCGCTTTAATAAGAACGCTAATTAATGTGTTCAGCACGGGTGACATAGCCAAATGATATTCTCTGACCAATTTCATAGAGGTGCCAGACCTGAAATACTCCCAAAGTACAGGAAAGCAATGCCCGGGGCCGGACTATTCCTCTGCCAGGGTACAACTGCTGTCCGTATGGCACTGAGCCCAGGCATGCTGAGAATCCCATTATGGCTTTGTTGTGCATGAAGTCCAAGGGAAGAAAGTGTCCAAAATGGCCTGGGAATCACATTATGGAACTTCACGAGGTTTGTCTGGAGGCCTTAGATGCTCCCGTCCCTGTCAGGGCATATGCCGGCTGCCTACATTCATGGCCATGACCCCTGGCAGGGGCAGAGGCAGCACTGGAGACAGCCCCTGCTTTGCGAAGCAGGAGTGGTCCTTGGCAGGATGAAGTGTTTCACTGACGTAAAGCATCTTCTCTCTCTTTAACTAGCAGCATAGTGACAGGGTAACGTCTTTGCTATCAGAGTGCTGCTGTTTTGTAACCACTTAAAGTTAAAACAATGGTTACCCTGCGAGGGAAGCAATATACGCTCAGATGATACATATCCTACTGCTAGGCTCGACCCAAAGCACACGTTGGGTGAAATCAGAGTCATCCCATTGGCCTCCCTGGGATTTGGATGATGCCAGTTTGGCTCCCTGACCACCAGGCACAGTTTGTACTGTTCATGCAGATTATATTGTTCCCTTTTTCAACTTGATTAGCTATGCTAAAAAACCGGAGGCTTGAAGGTTATTTAAGAAGAGAAATTGGTGATGGAGTCAGGTAGCTTGTATGCAGTTCTTTCTGGCTACAAGCCCTGTGTTCTTGAACCCAGGTAGTATTAAGCAATGGGAGACAACTTTGGGTTTAGCAGCAAAATTTTTAGGCCAGCTTCCCCACAAAAGCTCTTTTTCCTCTTGATGACTGAACTGGATCAGGCCATTCTTCAACTTTCTGCTTTTGACCTTCCTGCCACTGCATCTGCACAGCCTTTTCTACAAGGAGCAAAAGCACACACACACAAATGCACATACACACATCCAACTATATCCCACTTAATGTAGGGCCAAAGCCCTTCTGCCCGAATTGTTTACGTTTTTGAGCAGGATCTTACACCCCTTTGAGTGGAGGCATAGACTTGTGTTCTGGTTTGGGAGGCTGCTATCATTTCAGCTACATACTTCCACAGAGGCACTTAATAGTTTTTTCCAGGCTTTTTAAATGAAGGGTGGCAGCTTAGTCCACTTCCGTTGGTGAATTCATGCCTACCCTGTTTCAGATTGCCTGTTTCACTGTAGCCGTTCCTCAGACTGCATGATTCTCTCTATACATTGCTCTTTCATTTGGTGTAGTTTTTTCTGCATGTTTTGTGTATTTTATGCACTATGAAAATCAATAAAACAGATTGAACAATGAAATGTTAATGAATAACAACTGAGAGACGGCAGCTGTTTCATTTTAAGATGCTTTTAATCTCCATTACCATAGCCAACAGCATGCTTTTGAACGACAATAGTTACCAAGACAGACGTACTGTCCTCGTCACTAACGATAAATTGCTGAAAAACCTACTCAGCTGCAGCATTGCTATGAGTGATGCAAGTCCGTTCAATGAAGCTCCTCCACCAAAATCAAGGAGTCTCTTGCGCAGGATCGGTTTCAAACACCCAGATCCATGGAATCGTTCCATGAAGGGACTGAACCAGCGCAGCCCAGGCTCTTTCCACGTCTGTTTATCTGTCTAGGGACACACGGGAAAGTTAAGGCAAACCAGCTCAAGGTGGGAAGTCACCGCACATAAATTACAGCATGCTAATCCCTTCCACAGATGCTCTCATTTAGGTGTAAAATGGTTTAAGGTTATTGAAGTTCCATGCCACCCTTGGCAGGATTTATTTACGTTTCCTGTAGGAGGCTGTGGTTTGATGTTACAAAATGGTCAACAGTGATACCAGCTTAAGAGAAATTTCTCCGGTTAAAAAAACAAAACAAAACATAGTCAAAATTTTTTTTATCTGAGTTTGCATCCAGATCAGTTCACCAATCTTATTCACAATGAAGTCACACAAACAACATGCTAGAAGCTCTCCTTTTTTCAGATAAATGTGTTCTGGATACATTGAGGTTTTATGTCCATGTTTTACTCTAAGCATTTAAAGGTAGTCCCATTGTAGTCAATCTTGTTCAGTTCTGCCCTACTTACTAGCACAGTAATTGCAACAGTAATTTCTAATGAATGTCCTAATTAGCTAAATATGTACAGGCGTAATTAAGGCAGAAACAAAACAATGTCTATTCACATGTTTTCCTCATCAACCTGTACTTCTGCAAACCCTTTAGGTTTGCACAGTTGCAGTGAAGCCTAATGCAGAATCAGTGAATAACATGAAGTCGGTGCAGTCTCCCTGGTTAGTGAGGTATAATTTAAGAAGTATAAAGCTCATCTTACTGAGATTGGTGTATTAAGTCAGTAGGTACCTTGGACTCATAGCATCTCAGAAAACACGTGGGATCCCAAGTCTCTGTAATCAGTCTTCTAGTTCAGAGACCTATGTGGAGATAAGAAAGTTAGGGACAAGAAGACAAGATTCGGAACCAGAGTGTGAGTGAGTGTGTACGAAGTGGAAGGAAAGTGTGTGAGAAACCAGTTTGGAGTGGTAGCACTTGAACCCCCTCTAGGAGCTCCAGGAAACAGGCCAGGGTTTGACCTCAGGAATTAGACCTGGAGGTGATCCCCTGACGTAGGGATGGACTGGAGCTTCTTCCAGTTGTAGAGAAAACCTCATTAACGCTACAACAACACAGCAGGAACTACTGAGCTGGTACTGCCTGACCAAACAGGAGGCGATGGCCTTTATTCTGCACTTTGCCGTGGTTGGACACACTGGATAAACACTGGGTGATCTGCCATTAAGGTACATGGGACTATTCAGGAATATTAACCTCCGTTGCTAAAGAATGGGTCAACACAATTCCAGTGCATTTGAAAATGTTTGAAACTATTTAAAAATTCCCTTTCACTAAACCTATTATCTGTTTAGGATTATTTCAACATTAGTCAGTAACATTCTTTGAATAATACACTAGTGTCCAGCTCCCTGGCAAAACTCACCTTGATCTGTATTACCATTTAGACTCCACCTGAAAACATCATTAATTTAAATAAGCAATAGAGACTGAAATAAAATTCCATTCATGCTTAACTCTCCAATGTGGTTTTGAAAAACCTTTCTTCTTTAGCCAGTCTTATGTTACATGCTGGATGGTCTTTGCTTTGACCACCTCATAAAAAAAGGCTCATAAATACTTTTCATGTGTTATTTAAACTAGCGGTACTCCCTGAGGCACCATGCTTTTATTTTTAAAAATCCTTTGTGTATTCCTAAAGCATTTCTAAACCAGTAGCAGAGGTAAATGTGTATTTTAACCCAGGAAAGCCATGTTCTGTCAGTATCAGACCACAAATTTTCTTACTCCATGCTGATAAGAATAAAACATTTCTAGCAACTTCCACCTGATTTATGTGCTTTCCTTCTAAAAATCATCAATTTTTGAGTATGAGTGAAAATAACTGAAATGATTTTGCCTGACTAGATGCTTTCCAAAACCAAAAATGCATTCCTTGTATGCTACCACAGGCACAAGCAAGAGATCAAGAGCCTCTCCCCCTGCTGCTGTCTGGGAATCAAAGAATCATTTAGGTTGGAAAAGACCCTTAAGATCATCGAGTCCAACTGTAAACCTAAGTCTGCCAAGTCCATCATTAAACCATGTCCCTCAGTGCCACGTCTACAC
>NW_009195017.1:0-5809 GCF_000690835.1 Fulmarus glacialis | reverse complement strand
CCCAGCCTGTATTGATACCAGGGGTTGCTACCGGGGGCAGCACTAGATGTTGAGTTTCCCTCTGCCTCCTGACTCATTGTACATCCCCTGCTTTGTAGGGTGGTGGGAAATTTCCACCTCCTTTTCGCAGTCCATGAACTGGGCCTCTAGAAAATCCTGCAAATGGGGTAAAACTTACTGCACCCCCAACTCACACTGCCCCTCTCCTCCTCCCAGCCCCGCCATCCCCAGGATGCAGCAGGGAACGCAGCCCCGCTTCTCCCACCCACAGGGGAGCCCCAGCCCGTGTAAACATCTCCCAGGACAGCCCCAGCAAGTGCAGGACCTTGCACTTGGCCTTTTTGAACCTCATGAGGTTCACACGGGCCCACTTCTCAAGCTTCTCCAGGTCCCTCTGGATGGCATCCCATCCCTCAGGCGTGTCGACTGCACCACTCAGCTTGGTGTCATCTGCAAACTTGCTGAGGGTGCACTTGGTCTCAGTGTCAGGGCACCCGGCCGTAGCAGGGGCCCTGCAGCTACCTAACTTTGCTGCACCGGGCAGTACGGCAGCACCCGGCCCACTGGCACCAGCCTTTTCTGGGATGCTGAGCCAGGCCCTGCCTGCACCCCAGAGATCTCACCCCCTATCAGTACTGGTCCCAGTATGGACCCCTGAGGACCACCAAACATATCTGAACATGGATGTAAGGATTTTGGTTACAAACAACAAAAAAGCTTGCAAAAGAGTTTTATGTAGCCATACACAGGAGGGCATGCAATTTGCAACCTCTAGATCTAGAGGTGTTACATCTTATTTTTTATGTCTTCCCTTTCAAAAGGTTAGAGAAGGCTTTTTTCACTGGTAGTTGGAAAATGGTGTCTGAAAATACAGCTCATTCTAAAAAACCTTGTGAAATCAGTGTCTGATCATCTTATAATATAATTAAATTGCAGAATAACATCAACGAAGCATGAGACTATTACATCTTGACAACTATTTTTTAATGAGAATTAATTATAAAAAAATGAAAACAAAACTGTCTTTCATTAGAAACTCTTAGAAACTTATAGTAAAGGAAACAAAAATTTGCATAAGTATGCAAAGGCAAGTTCAAATAAACAAGCGTTAAGAATGGCAAGTTGCCAATAATTAACGTAAAAGTTAAATGAATCTTGTACAAAACATCTCTTGCACTTAAATATTTTTCCAATAAATTGCTGTCCATCAGCCAGGACAACTGAATGGGTGAAATTTTTTCAACTTTCCTGAGAAGACGGAACTAAAGAACGCAAAGTCTGCCATTTTGTCCCAGATGCTTTCAGCATGGAAACAATTTCATCAGAATAAGGCAAATAAGAGATCACACTATCTAAATGAACAGGCTAACCGGTCTTTACCAACAGCACTTTCATATCTCCAGAGAAACTTGCAAATACAAATTATAACTGTCCAACCCTTCTGAGGAAAAAAAAAACAAAAAAACAAAAAAACTAAGTTTTGAGCAAACTTAAACTACATATAAATATTGCTTGAGGGAATATGTTGAATTTAGAAAAAAGAAGATACTTGAATGTGTTTTTCTGTTTTGAAATGAAAATTGCATTGAAAAAAGGTTAAACAGATTTTATAAAACCTAGATAGCTAGAAAAGGAAAAGAACCCTAATGTTCAGGATATAAATTATTTTTTGTCTTGAAAAGAAATTTGTAGAGCTTTTCATTTCACTTAGACAAAAACTAAAACATTTTACTTAGAATGAAACCCAAAGTAATTTTTCCAATGTTGTAGTTTAACCACATAAATAAAAGAAAAAAAAATCAGTCTCAGAGTTTTTCACACTAACCCTTCTTTTATTTATGTGGGAAAGGAATAAGTAGGCATTATACTTTTCAGATGCTCACATAATGTAATGAGAGGGTTCAAGCTGAAGTACTACAGACATAATTTTAACTACAACATGAGAGAACCAAACCTCTGCTGACCACCCTGGTTTAGGATGACCTGTATATACTTCATGAATACCTAAGCACTAGCAGCCAGTGGACAATGCTTCCATGTATTTCAGTATTTCACCATAAATATTACCAGAAATATTAGCAGAATATTAACTGTTTCATGATGGAAGGAAAATTTAGAGGCCATCGGTCAACAGTGTAAGTATGAGTGAACTAATGAAAGAAGCTCCTTCTAAATCCCCTTCCAGTACACTAAAATAAACATGCTGCTTTTGTACGGGACTTTTCACCCTGAATTTCATAGCTTTACAAGTATATAGGAGAGATTGATAGACTAGCACAGTGCTTGCATGTGTAAAGAGCAATATGCATTGGACAATTAAGTAAAAATGTGGGTACTAACTGCAGGATCATTGGTGGGACTATATGCATTAGAAAAGTCACGCCCAGCCTACATGCTGAGTTTTTAGAAGCAGTATCACTTAAAGTTATTTTAATAATATGTATCCTTCTTCACAGAATTTATCACCACATGGGAATGTAACAGCTTTTTTTCGATACAGCCTATAGAAGGTAGCCTGACTCTACCTGGAGCTGAGCATAAAGTTACAAATCAATAGATCCCTGCTAGTCCAATCAAAAGCCTATCTCTCAAAAATACCATACACAAGAAACACTATTTGCAGCTCTCTGTCAGTGCTACAGACACTGCTCCCCAAGGCTCCATCAGATTTTAAACAAAAAGAAAAGCAGGTCAATAGCACAATGATCAGAAAATTGAAAAGGTTCCTCTCCACAAAAATAAAAACCAACAAATTACTGCTATTGTTGTTGCTGTTGTTGTTATTACAGCTATGATTAAAGATTGTGGGTTTATGTTTTTATAATGGATTCCGTAGGGTTAATACAGCAAGACCTTACTTATTCTGTCACCTTCCACTGGGTACAACCAAAACCTTAATGAAAGCCTGCTTTCTTTTACCCAACAAACTTTAATTTCTAATTTTATTAAAATGTAAACAATCTATTTTACAGGTGGGGGAGGTAGTATTACTGTAATGAGCATGTGTCTGTATACTTTCATGACTGTAAACTTATACCTCACACAGATTACACATGTGGTCATGTATTTATGACAGAAGTGCACACATCTGTCTGAATAGATATAATGCATATGTATGTTTGTGGCACTCTCAAGGTACCAATTAGCCCAACAAATAGCAAAAAAAGCATAGGTGGTATATTTCCCTAAAGCATTGAACAGCTTACAATAAAGTCAGTATGAAAATACAGACTAGTCTAATGAAGCAGTCAACAGGGAATCAGGACATTTCAGGTATGTCTCCAAGAAGCAATGCAGTGTGGTACAAAAACCTGGAATAGCCTCATCACTGATATCTCCTGAGCTAGAAGGGGTATAGACCTATCAGCAGAGCATATTTTAAAACTAACTAGCTCTGCTGAGAAGCTGAGATCGCTAGCTCTGTCACAGATGTCACTTACAGCACTGGTTATGGTATCTGATCTTGTTCCTTGGCACAACTCCACTCTGCAGGATGTGACACACCAACAAGATGAGCTCTAGCCAAGGGGTGTCTCCAAAGCCAACACGTGGAAATGTTTGCTGTTTTTATACCTGGCTCTGTGAGCAATCTCGAGTCACTGTCATGTGCCACATCGTGCAATAGTTTCCTTGTGTTTTTTTCCTTGACACCACCACATACATGGGCCTAACCCATTTTTCTTGCAGTGTAAGCACTTGACAGACTATATCTTTAAATAGTAGCCTTTCTATACAAAGTACAATTTCTGATTTCTCTGAAAGGTACAGTGCATATGGAACAAAGGTAAAAATATATGCTTAGATTTTATCTTACTTGCTTTATAAGTTCTCAGCACAAAAGTAGCTTTAGCTGGAAAAAACACGCTATCTACATGCCTGGAGTTTAGAAACAGGAAGGCATTCAGAAACATCCCTTTCTTCCATGTTTCTTTATGGATTGCCTCTAGACAGCATCCACACACTATGCTACTTGCTGTGACTACATTCTTCAGGTGTTTGTCTCTCCCTATACATTGCACAAAGTGCAGGTGTCTCAGAGAATTCTGGATTGTGATCCAGGGTCTGAGGCATAAAAGTTAGGTATTGTAAAGCTCAACATTATGTCTTTTTTTTTTTTGGGGGGGGGGGGTTGAGCTTTCTAGCCCCAGGCATGTTCAGTCTGCATCGACACCTAACATGTAAGCCATTGCAGCATCTCAAGCAAGACCCTTACAGCATTTCTCCTCCACCACTTTTATTTCTTGCCTGCAGCATCCCTGTTCTGTAACCCCATCACATAACCCTACGCAGAGTACTGCCTGGCCTTGGACACCAAGAATTTTCAGGACTTTTGCACTTCACTTTGCATCACCCTTTTGACTTGCTTCTTGTGCTGTTGAAAGAGAAAAGATCTCAGATGATTAGCGATAAAGCTGCAAAAATTAGAATCTGGTAAGCATTTTTTTCGCCTCTCTAAACCTTTCAGTAGCAATAGGACAGAATTTCACCTTTCACTTCTGAACTTGCTGTTACTTGCACTAAAAGAATCATATGTAAGTATGTCATTACCAAACCTCTTCCTCGGTGTTGTTTGCCAGGACTGTGAAATCAATACATACTTTCTGAGGCAATAGTACTGAAACTTGAAATGTGAATTTCTTAGTTTGTAATTTTTCCCAGGTTTCACGTTTTCTTTTGCCTACACTTTGATGTTCTGTAGGTTGTTAAAAGGAAACAGACAAATGAATCTTCAGGTTGTTGATAGCAATAGATCATAATAATTCTTATGTGTTATTAATAAGGAGAAACTACGGGAGTTTTAATCTACAATGTATCAATATCATACATCAAACTACCTCCTTCAGAGCAGTTGCAGTCTATCATCACAAAATAATCTACAATTAGTATCATACACCATGCACAGGCAAGAAACCTGCATTTAAAGCTTTTATTAATGCAGCCACATTGTATGCAAGATGGCTGCTTGATAGGCCTCAGTATCCAATGCATTTACTTTTCCAATAAAAATATTCAAACTTTCGTCTAGTACAGAGAATGCTTTGTCTTAAGACAAAAATCTGAGCTATAAAAATACATTAAAAAATGTTTTACTTCTGTACAGCTTCTGTACACTTTTCAGACAAGGATATTAATGCTATTTACAAGCACTAATGAAAACTTTCAACACCTTTGTTGTTGTAAGACTGTAACACAGTAAGATAAATTATTGTTAATGCATAGACAGGGCCTGTGAGCTGCAAAACCAGCAAGTCATAGTAGATCTTGAATTATTACTATCGAATCCAGATCCGGATTACTGCATTATGCAGATCCAGATTATTACCCAATTATTACTGAATCCAGATCCAGATTCGTCCAGATTATTGAATTATTATTACTATTGGATCCAGATCTTGGATTCATATTTCTTTTCATTAAGATAAATAGCTTCCTGATAGGGTGGCCCTATACTATGATCAGTAGGACCTTACAGAACTCTTGTTCCAGGAAGTTATTGGCAGGAAACAGCAGCTTAAGTAAAGGAAGAAATAAGATCGGGAGGCATCACTGGCTTTCTGCTCTGCTCCTCTCTTCCCCCCCACCTCCTCTCTTCCTCTCTCCTCCTTGATCACTTTGTACCAGAAATGAATTCCAACAGAAATATGAAATCAGATACAAAAAAAGCAAGTGGAAAAAAAAAAAAAAAAAAAGAAAGAAACTAGGAGAAAGAAAATGTCACAATTCAGCTGCGTAAGGAGATGAACATGAGAAGAACTTCCCTAAGTAAGCAATCTTTCGCCCTGTCCTAGTTTCAGCTGGGATAGGGTTA
>NW_009195016.1:3257-10949 GCF_000690835.1 Fulmarus glacialis | reverse complement strand
GGCGGGCCCGGGGGACCCCAATGACAGGAGGGACTGGGGGACCCCTGAGGGTGGAGGGCGGGGCCGGGGCCTGGGGGACCCCTCAGGGCACGGGGTGAGGGAGCCGTGGAGACGCTTGTGCCGTACCAGGTGTCTGTTAGTTCCTGGAGGGCAGGGCAGGACACTTCCCTTCCTCCCTGGAAGTGGGCAGCAGTCTCTGATGCCTCCCCAGCTCCCGGGAGGCGTGAGGAGGGGGTCTCTGCCCCCCGTAGCGATCTGCACCCTGCTGGCTTTGTGTCAGTGGAGAGCTTTGGGAAGCTGCAGGGATTGAAACTGTGCTGCCCTACTGAGCACACCCACATAGTGAAACTGGGACGAGGCAGTGTTCATAACTGACTGAGAAATTAAGCTAATACCCGCTTCACCATTACCTTTAAACAGTATTAACCAGGCAAGTTGCCATAAGTTCTGATTCTGGTAGACTGGAGGACAATTATTTTAAAACTTGTGAT
The DNA here is from genome assembly GCF_000690835.1 of Fulmarus glacialis. Lineage (NCBI taxonomy): Eukaryota > Metazoa > Chordata > Aves > Procellariiformes > Procellariidae > Fulmarus > Fulmarus glacialis. Next base: position 10,458 of record NW_009195016.1, on the reverse strand, counting down.
TTGTTTCAGAGAGCAGTACAGAGGGAGGGCATGCAGATGGTCAGCCTGTGGTGATCCTTCTAGGTTGGACAGGCTGCCAGGACAAATACCTGGCCAAATACAGTGCAATCTACAGTCAGAAGGTGAGTAGCTTATTTATATTTTCATGACACTGTCATACAGCTCTCTGAGAAATGTCTCTTTTCTGCATGTTGGTAAAAATCGCTCTAAAGCGCCGCTCAGTCTTAAGAGTCATTGGGAGTGAGTGGTGAGTTCTCTTGTCATTGAAAGCTCCTTGTCTCTAGGAGCCCAGGCAGTGTTATCTAACAATTGCTGATGTCATCTTTGTGCGCACAGCTGAGACAAAAATACTTCCTTGGAGAAACTTTCTGCTGTTGTGTGAATCACTGGAGTATTTTAAGGCTTTTAAAGTTGTGAGATTATTCAGGAATGACATGAAACTAACTGTGTTAGTTTTCCAAACAGGTAAACATGCGGGGAAGGTTTATACGTTTACTGCTTGCTAATAGGCCACACCACAGACTTGGCGAGGCCAGGCTGAGGACTGATGAAGCATGTCAGCATCTGTCATTCCTTCGGCTTTTCCTTCCTGTGAAGATGATTCATCTAAATGTTGTAATCCAAATTCATTTTATCCTGACTTGTGAAACAGATATCCTATGATAGTCACACCTGCTCACTAGGAACTCCTTGTGTTTGAACTAGAGAGGTCTGATTGCTGGTTCCCTAATACTGTATTTTACTGGAATGACCCCAGCTTGTAGTATGGGGACCCAGTGAAACATTAGACTACTTTTTTTTTATTTTTTTTTTGGTCAGTATACAAGGATCTTGTATTTATCCAAATCTGTTTCAGCTATAGGTGGCAAAGTTTGTACATTAACAAGTCTGTTGTTAATGTGTAATCCAGTGCAAGAGTCATGAATTGGCTTGTTCTAGTGAAGAATTAATTGTTAAGTGACTGTTGTGACTAAGAGATGCTGCTGAGCAGATGAGGAGTGCATTACATGGCAGCATGCCAACTTTTTTGAAAATACTTTTCTATCAGAAAGATGATAGGAATGGGAAAGGAGAGAAAGCTTTTCTTAGCTCCTTAATGAGGAAGTGGCCGCAATCATGGCAAGACGATATAGAAGACTTTGATTTAAGAACTTGATATCCTCTTCTTCCTCATTCACTGTTTAGGGAGCTCTGGGCGGGAGGGCTATCTTGGTGGCTTTGCCTTGTGTTTGTCAGTGTGTAACATCAGTGAGTTTAGGTGATAGAAAAGATCTAAAGCATTTATAAATGTAGTTCCATCTGCTCTATTTAGAAACTCCTCCAAGATCCTGTTTCCCAATCTACACCTAAAGGTAAGGCCTTAACTGTAAAGGCAATTGCTCAGGCGTTCTGAATCTCTGAACCAGTGCTCTTCACTTGCACAGCTGGAGCGTTTCAGAAAGACTTATGAAAATCATGTCAGTGTTGATTGTAGGTGAGTCTCAGAGACAGCTACAAACAAGTACTACCCAAGGACAGGAAAAAGTTTCTCCTCCTTCTTACGCTTGTTTCCATGTTGTGAACTAGATGTGTACCAGAGCAGGCCGTTCTTACCAAAATGGTTGATACTGAAGGTTTGTGAATCAGGGAGATGGTTTTCTCTTCCTGGGTCAAGACTTACACTCATAAAAGCTTGGGTGGCAATGTCCCCAGGGGCTGTGCCAGTTAGCACAAGATTTGAAAGGATCTCAAACATTGTCAAATCCAGGCCTCTGCTACTGCAGAAACCTTTTCATAATACTGTGTGCTGTTATGATTAATATAATCCTGTTCACGTTGGTGCCTTGCTACTAATACTAAAGACTTTCTTCTGGCCCTGTAGTTTCTGTTGGAAACCTGTCCCAAATTTTCATGTTCTTTGTACTGATGCTTGCCTACTCCATGTAATTTACAGCACAGCCTAAATGTGTGGGGTCTCTTTCTGTTCTTCTTAGGGGTGCACTGTCATCCGCTACACGGCTCCATGGAGGATGGTATTCTTCTCTGAGACCTTTGGCATCAGATCCCTCCAGACCCCAGCCAGGCGACTCCTGGAGCTGCTCTTTGACTACAGCGTTGAAAACAGACCGGTTCTTTTTCATGTTTTTAGCAATGGTGGTGTCATGCTGTACCGTTACATCATTGAGGCGCTCCACACTCACAAGCCATTTAAGAACCTCAAAGTAGCAGGCACCATTTTTGATAGTGCCCCTGGCAGAAGAAACTTGAGAGGAGCCCTTCGTGCCTTGGCAACTGTCTTGGTATCCACGAATGTGCTGATCAAGTATTTCCTCCTCTTTGCTTTTGCTACTACAGCTGTCGTGCTGCGGATCTTGCTGTACCCATTGACCCGCTTCATCCATGAGAGCCATTACGATGCCCTGCTGAAAGCGCCCTCGCGGTGGCCTGAGCTTTACCTCTATTCCCAAGCCGATGCCATCATCAAGGCCAGCGAAGTTAAGCACATGGCTGATGCCCGGCAGCACCTCGGTGTCTCTGTGAAAGCTGTAGACTTCTCGGATTCGGCTCACGTCAGCCATATGCGGGTGTATCCCACCTATTACAGCACCCTCTGTACGACTTTCCTGTCTGACTGTGTCAGGGGCTCACCTCGTTAGTGGTGTAATGACCTCCAATGTTTGCCTCTGCTTTGCTCAGCTTGTATGGGAAATGTCACCCCCTTTGCCTTTGTGTTTTCGAAGGGAGGAAAGTAGAGACTTCTTAGCCTTTTTTTTTTTTTGTTGTCCCCCACCATCTACAAGTTTGAAAGCCTCCGGGCTGGCCTTTGGGCCAGCCATGTTATGGCAGAAAGTAGATATGGATTAATTTAAAGTACTGAAGGTGAAATCCTAGCATGGTTGAAGTTGATGTGCTTTACCGAGGTGCCATGGAGCAGAATTTCACATGGAGTGTTACTTGTTTCTTCCTGTCTCATGTTGTTCTCTGCTTTCCATGTTGTCTCTTTGTCCCCGATGTCCAGTGTGCATGTTCTGTTGCCTTGTACTGATTTTACAATACAGCTCTTCAACGTCTTTGTTGTTTTTTTCCTCTCTGCCATTTCTTTTATCTTGCAGTGAGCAAACAGAAGCAGCTGTGCAGGACTTCTCTCTTCTCTCAGTGCATCCCAGCTCTTGTTATACTCCCTGCTGAAGATCAGGCCCAGAAGCCAAGTGTAAGACCTCGAAAAGGCTTGTGCAGGGCAGTATGACCAGACTGTCATCTGGTTCCATTAAATAGCCGAGATAGATGGAACAGTCAAAGCTCTGATCCTTGGTGGGAGCTCAAATGTTTGTGATAACTTTTGTGTTCTTCAACCAAAAGTTTTAAGTTAACCTTTTTGAATGTGTCTTGTGTTTTGTTTCTCTTCCCTCCAGTCTTTTGTGTGTTCTCCCAAGTAGTTTTGCTTTCTGGGAGAAGTGCTCATTTATTATTGTGTGTCTTTGAGCAGCCTATATTGTGTATCTGGAAATGCAGGGAAACTGGCACAGCTGTAACCCAAAAGACCTCAGAAATAGAAAGGTGGAACTGCAGAGAAAAATGAAACTGTCTCTTGGAGCTGTGATTTATACTGGGTGTTTCTTAAATCACTTCCAGCCCACAAATGACCATGAAATTCAATGTTTTTCCCCATAATGTTCTCCTCAGATGATCAGTCTTTGCTGACCGTGCAGCATGTACTAGTAATAGAAGAAATTAATTTCTTCCACCTAGTGAAAAAGTAGCTCATTGCACTGCACTTCAGCCATGTTTCGTTCTGGGTTTTGTTGTTTATTTTGGGGAGAAGCGGGGATTAAGACGGAGGAGAGCCTGCTAATAACATGTTTACACCATGTCACAGCATTGCAAGCTAATTAATAATGTGGTGGACAGGATTAGCTGACTTTATATCCCTAGTCAAAGTTGCTGGGAACAGGCTCTGGAGGGCTGTGGGCGTGTTTGAACAAGGGGCTGCCCTCAAGGGGTAGGAACATAAAAAGCACAAAGATTTTTACAGATGTTTGCTGCCTGTGGGCTACTGTGCTTGTCTCGCCCACCCTTGGGGTGCTGTCATCCACAATTACAAACCACTTGCCGTTCTGAATTGAAACACAGAGAGGGAGGTCTCTTGGGAAGCACTAACATCATTTGGAAGTTTAAAACGAGAACTGTAACACCTCACAGAAGTGGAAACACAGGGTGAGTTGTGGTCAGTGGCCAGAACAACTGTTTATAGCAGGCCAGTGTGGCAACGCTTATTTAAAGCAAAGAATAACCCCACATCGGGTGTGGTTTTAAGGGGTGGACTGGGGTGTATAGGATAGGTGGGAATTAACTGAAAAGGGGCTGATGGCCTGGTTTGTCTTCATTCTTTTTTAAAGCGAAGACTGGCTCCAGGCACAGGAGCCCTTGTTGCTCAGGGTCCGGTCTTCTGTAGGTGTGATCCCAGTTTCAGCTTCCACTGTGAAGATGAGCTGTGAGGGCTACTCTGGGTAAGATAGCCCTCATGCTGGTTTCTACAGCTTCAGTATTTACAGAACAGTTAAACACTCCATAATACACGCCTCTGAATTAATACAGTTGTGCTGGGCTGGGAATCTGCTGTTCCTGTTTATTGCTGTGGACGTTGAACTTCTGTTAAAGGACTTGGGCTGTTGCGGAGTGTGGCTGGCAGGAGCTGGAGCTAAACCCTCTGTCTCTGTGTGAGGGACCCCAAAGCTCCCTCTGGGAAGAGCCCCACGTGCGTCAGCTACACCTTCCACCCCACGTTCACCTCCCCACCACGGGATTGCTGCTCCCCCAGCGCAGCCCAGCTCTGCGCCACCTCCCCGCTTTCCAGGGCAGCGGGCAGGGAGCGGGTGCTGCCTGCTGGAGCTCCGCAGTCGGGGGTGCCCTGTGCTACACAAGCAGGAGCTAGCTCACTGGCATTTCTACTGCTGCAAAACTGACTTGAAATTCAGGGCTAATTCGTGTACACACCTCTCTAAGAGCAGGGGCGATCTTGAGCAAGCCAGTGATTTACAGAGGAAGTCTGTACAGAAGCACCAGTCTTCTGGGTGGGTTTCGTTTTCTGTGTCCCAGCAAGTTTTAATGATGATTATGAGCAGTGTGTTAAATGTATTGTGTGATATATCGCCCTCTTCTTTCCTATACAGCGTGTACGCTCGCCGCCCCCCTTTCTGCCCTCTTTATTTCTGTTGCTTGTTATTTGAAACAGAAGGTTAATAACTTGGAGCCTGGAGGCACACGGCCAAGAACTGATACAAGCACTACTGGATTTAAAAAAACCCAGCCTCAAACCCTTAATCCTTGCTAAGGATGTCACAGTTTGGTGCAGCCTGCGTTTCTAAAGAGCTTCAGCCTGAACACTGAAAGCCAAAGGTTGGGATATCTTGGCAAATCCAAGTAAATCTCTGAGACGAGCTGTGGGAGGGGTGTTGCAGATCTGCTCTTTGGGAGGAGAAATGCAGCGTCCCTGGGCTTGCCTCATGGGTAGGGAGTGGGATGCGGCACCCGTGATCTCTGCCTGGGGAGCCCGGAGCTCCTTTTCCTACAGTCCAGACCTCGTGCGCAGATGGTGGAGCAGCGTGGGTGAAATACCAGCGGTGGTGGGAGAGGAGGATGCCCAGGGGCCAGCTGCTGCCATTGTGCATTTCCCAGCTAGGTTCATTTTGCAAGAGCACAAATTAACCTTTCCTCAGTGTTTCCTGTGAGGAGCTGGCTGCCGGCTCGCTCCCCTGTGCTGCCTTGTCTCCCCAGGCAGCAGTGATGTTACAGGAAGGTTTTAAAAAAGAAAAAAAGCCGCTTAGTTAGTGGTCAGGGTGGTCGTGTGCCTGGGCTGGAGGGTGCTTAGCCGCTGCTGACAGGCGGTGGGAGGGTGCCTGTGCAGCCAGGGTGCCTCTGCGGCGCTGGGAGAGACCTGGGCAGACCAGGGGCATGATCCAGCCTGGCCAGAGGCCGTGTTTTGGAGCAGGGGGGAACATCTTGCAGTACCAGTAATTCAAACTAAGCCCCTGGGCAAAGACTGACCTGTGCAAAGACTGACCTGTGCCCACACCTAAAAAAGGTGTTTTAAAAGTCTGCTGTTGTCTTCTGTGTGTTGGGGCAGCAAATTGTGCATGGGCTGAGGCCCCATCTTTGTACGTGTTGGGAAGGTGTGGGCATATGTGTGAAGCTGTGCCACCGATGGAAAAGCAAGCATGGACGGCTGGAAATGGAAACAAGCGACCCAGCCCCATGTGCTGCTTCCTAGAAAAAGAGGGGAGGCGTGAGGCTGGTCTCCATCGCCCGATGGAGGTGATGGAGGAGGGAGCTGGCCTAGGGCGATTGTGCCAACCTCCCTGACCCCCGCAGCAGCCCGACCGGGCGTGGGATGCTCCGGCCCGGGAGGGAGCAGCACTCCACGAGGTGGCAGCAGGCCCCCTCTTTCCTGCGTGGAGAGATTTCTAGTTTAGGAGACAAGCAGAGCAGATGCTGGAGAAGACCCCAACAGCATGGCTCAGCCCTGCGCTTCTGCGTGCCTGAGAGCATCTCCTGCAAAAAGTCCCCTCTGGAGGCAAGGAAGAAGACCAGCAAGAACAAACTCCAATGCTGAGGAGTAAAGATCGTGAGTTAATATGGAAAAGCATCTAGCCCTAGAGCTGCCTGCCCCTGGAAGTCCTATTTCTCAGCTTTACCTGAACATTAAAACCGTAAGTCTAATAGCAGGAACAGCTTTATTGCCCTTCCCGCATTGGCAGGCCAGGTCGCACAACTTCCCTCTCCATCACCCAGAGAGGGCTATCTATTTTTTAAGCAAATCTGTGCAATAGTGTGGTTAGACAGAGCATGGTCCAACTCTGGAAACCCCACAAATCGGGATTGTGGAGCTCCCGTGGGTTCCCTGTAGCCCCAAAGCCCTGGGGAGGAAGCTGAGCTTGGCACTGCTCTCCAGAAAGGCCAGCAGGACCCCCCAGCACACAGGACTGAGGGCTTGGGGGGCGGTTAGGAAACAGGATAGCACAACGGGGGGGCCACAGGCACTATCTGAACCTCCCCAACACACCTCCCAGCACCCCCTACGCACAGGTCCTGCACCCATGGGCAAAGGAGGCAGGGGCTCACAGGGCAGCTGCTCACTCTGCCTGCCCGGCATCGCCCCATCCCCTTCCCTTTGAACCGGAGCCCCCATTCCCTCGTCTCCTCATCCTCACATGGCTGCATACCC
>NW_009195016.1:2749-3130 GCF_000690835.1 Fulmarus glacialis | reverse complement strand
GACACGAGCCACCCGGGCAGGGCTGAGGGATGCACGGCATCCTTCGGTCACCCTCCCAAACCCATGGGGGCTGGGGTAGGGAGAGCTTGGGCAGGCCCTGCCCTCCCCGGGTGATGAATGAGCTGACAATAGGGTATTGATAAGGAATTAACCTTGAGCCCTTCTTGCTTCAGTGTCAATAGAGCAGGAGCCAAGTACACACGTTTGATTGGAAATCTGTGTTTGGCCTCTGCTGCCTCTGCGCCCATTGACGTGCCGGAGAGACGAGAGGGGGATGTGAATGGCCCCGCTGCCCCCCTCCCTGGCCCAGACCCCCCTGGTGTGTCCCCCTCAGCTCCCCCAGCCCGCGGCTGCTGGGGGGGACCATGGGGACCCGGCTCG
>NW_009195016.1:2378-2709 GCF_000690835.1 Fulmarus glacialis | reverse complement strand
CCGGGTACCCGTGCCCATCCTGCTCTGGCCTCCACTCTGAGCAGTTTGTTTAATTAAGTGTTTTGCCTAATGGGATTGCCTCATTTCCATAACAAACTGGCGGGCTGTCATTAGGTGGGCTCCCTCATTCATTACTGTTAATTAGATATGGATCCCCCAGAAGGCGGTGCAGGGTGATGAACGAGGCCCCTGACACACGCTATTACACATTAGCATTTTCTCAATACATCCGATACATCACGGCCCTCCGCTTCCTAAAGATATTTTAAATAAAATATTAGCAGCCCGCTGCAGGGCGGGTAGAGGGAGAGGGAGGGAGGGTTCCTGCCCC
>NW_009195016.1:1765-1979 GCF_000690835.1 Fulmarus glacialis | reverse complement strand
GGGGCTGGGCGCCTCCCACCCCCAACTAATGCAGCCGACGAGACTTCATTATGGGGGGGTGTGTGGGGAGGTGTCCCCTGAGGTGTGCCCTTCGCCCTGGCTCTATGCGGGGGGGACAAGTTGGGGGACCCCATCCGTGGCAGGGCAGAAACACATCATTGCAGGGGGATGCTAGGGCGGGGGGCCCTTCGGGGGCTGGGGGGGGGCCCGCCCC
>NW_009195016.1:1017-1585 GCF_000690835.1 Fulmarus glacialis | reverse complement strand
CGTGGATTCTTTGGGCAAAGATAGGTAACTCCAATATTTCAATTTTTTTTTTTTTTTTTTTTTTTTAAATCATTTAAACTCATTACAGAAGAGGGGAAGTGGCAGATGCGTGTTACAAACCGGGATGCCTCCCTCCCCAGCCTTCCCTCTGCAGCCCCCCCCCCCCTTGAAAAAAGGGGATGGCTTTACAATTGAAAAAATATTAAACAAACAAAAAAAACCAAAACAAAGAACCAATGACTAGTTACATATGGTTTTACACATACGTACATAGAGCACATGGCTGGTCCACAACACTCACCAGAAGTCCTGGCTCTCTCCCGGGGTCTATTTCCAAGGAAGGGCTGGGGCGGGAGGTCCTGCCCTCTCCCCCTTCCTGGCTGCCTCTCAAACCCATCCACTGCACCCTCTCCAAATCCATCTCTGAGACCCCAGTGCAGCACCCAAGCATTGCACCCCCGGCTGGGTGGCACTTGCACCCCAGCTGTGCTCCCCCAAATTTTTCCCCCTTTACAAATCCAGACTCAGGTTCTGTGTGCCTACCCTTCCCCTGCCCGAGTGCTGCTGG
>NW_009195016.1:573-905 GCF_000690835.1 Fulmarus glacialis | reverse complement strand
CCCCGGCCCGAGTCCTGCTGGCCGGGGGGTTACCCAGCAGTGACAGCCCATTGCTGCAGCCCCTTCCCCTGCCCACAGCCTTCCCGGGGAGGCAGGACCCTCCTGGGGTGCCTCGGCTTTCTTGGGTCCCCAGGAGCTCTGCAGGGATGCCCTCCTGAGCAGGTGAGGCTGCAGCTCTCCTGTGTCAGAGGCCACCACGCTGCTATGGGGTTGGAGACCCGGGAAACTCTCAATTAGGAATTGTCACCTTTTGCTGAGATGCTTATAAAATACAATTCCTTCAATTTGGTTTGGGTTTTTTTTTTTTTTTTTGGATGTATGGGGAACTTTTT
>NW_009195016.1:0-562 GCF_000690835.1 Fulmarus glacialis | reverse complement strand
GGAGGTAGCGGGATCCTTCTGAAATCACTTGGGAGACGCTGAGGACAGCAGCTGCTCATTGCAAAACAGCATCAAGCTCAGGGCAGAGAAGTGGTGATGGGACCGTCACCCCGCAGGCACCCTGCCTCCCCAGCCTTCCCTCTCCGGAAAGGCCCTGGCAGCCCAGCGGTGCTGGGGCCCTAGCTCCAAACCCCTCATCTGCTGCTGTTTCCAGACTGTCTTAAAATGCCCCAGTCACGTTGTGCTGCCAGGTGGGATCTGCTTGGAAAGACCCTGCGGGAGCAGGGGGAGATGAACTTCCCCATCTCCCGATCTTCTGGCTTTGGGGAGCTGGCACCCCGCAACTGCCCAAGGAGCCGGGGCAGGGCCGCACGGAGAAGTCAGCACACAGGGCATGTGTTCGCCTTGGGAAATGGATCAGTATGTTTCTTGGGTCCTGAAAATAAAAGAAAAAACAACAAAAAACACGCCAGATGGCGGCTTTGGTTAAGGCTGAGGATACGGGAGACAGGGACAAGCATGAGGGACTGTGTGGAAGAAGCTGGGGCTGCGGGGAACCTCC
>NW_009195015.1:6436-7047 GCF_000690835.1 Fulmarus glacialis | reverse complement strand
GGGCATGCCCCCGCCTGCCCAGCTATCTGCAGAGCAATTGGGGATGGCACGGAGGGGGTGAGAGGGGCTGCCATGTCCCTGGGCTGTTTCCATCCCTCTCCGGTCCCCCCCGGGGTCCGTCGGGGCGCGGGCGCAGCGCGGGGTCCTCACCTGCCCTGCTCTGCTCCACGGGCTCGTCGGGTGCCTCCTGACACCCAGGGACGGATGCGGGGCTCAGGGAACTGTGGGTGCTCCTCGACCCTGGAAGAAAGGGAAACCCTTTGGTTACAGCAGCACCGCTGCCGCCTGCCCCAAACCCCCGCCGGGCACGAAGCCTGAACCTCGGCTTCACCAAACGCACTCGAGACGTGCTGGGTGCCAACATGCACCGGGGTGCAGCTGCCAGCACAGCTGCAGGCAGCTAATTCCTAGTGACATTAGGATTAGCTCCAGCCCCTCGCTCTCGTCGCCGGCCCCCAGCCCCACACGGCAAAACTGCTGCTTATCGCAGCTGCGAGCAGGGATTTCATAGCATGGGCTGAGCAATCCCTCATTCACCCTGGGGATATCGAGCCCCAAAGCACCCGGTGCAGAGGCTCTGGGTGCCGGCAGCCAGCGGGGGGATGGGCCCA
>NW_009195015.1:2759-6331 GCF_000690835.1 Fulmarus glacialis | reverse complement strand
GCGCGCAGAGAGAGTCCTGTGCACGGACAGAGAGATCATTATTCTCTGGGGAATTTATAGCAGCTATTGTACAGGCGGAGAGCAGGGATGCTCAGAGCAGAGGGCAGCCAGGGCTGGGCTGTCCGAACTATTAATGGCTCGGGCTTCGGCGACAGCCCCAGCACCCCTACAACCCCGGGAACTAGCCTTTTAGGTCCTTCCCGTTACCAAAACCAAACAGCATTAACCCTGTGACAGCGATGCTCTGTGCCAGCATCCCCCAGTCCCCAGCGCGGGCACGTGCACGTCCCCAGGCCGGCCCCAGCAGCTTCCCCGGCTGTGCCACGGGGCTTTTTGGCTGGAGGGTGGCTATTCCCCACCCTTCAGCGCAGGAGGTGGGTGAGGATTTTTCCATAAGGCCCGACAGCTTGTTTGAGGGATTTACACAGCAGATTGTCAGCCGAAGAAACCACCACTCTGCAAGGGGAAAATCCAGGTCCGCATCCCGTCAGGAGGGCGGCACCCGGACGGGGAGGGCAGTGCGTTGCAGTTTGCAGGCACACCTCCCGTCCCGGTGCTGAGCAGCTTCTTTGGCCGTGCTTTTACGTGAGCATGGAGCAACAGGTTGGAAAGCCTCATTTTTGGTGCAGGAGGCGGCTGTCCCCCCACCCTGCTCGAGGATGCCCAGGTTTCCCATCGAGCCGAGACCCTGGCGTGCTCACCAGCTGCGTGCCGTAGCGTGACCCCAGTCTGGGCTGGGCTCTGAAGGGTTTAGCCCTATTTCTCTGCTCTCTGCAACACAAGCAACGTCTCGGCTGCCCCAGCACCGCCCTGGCACAACCTCTCCCCGGGCAGTTTTGCTCCCGGGGCTTTTCACGGTGATGCTCGAGGCTCTGCAGACCAACTCCAGCCGGAGAGCCGCAGCGACGGGGCTTTGCCAACAGCTTTGCGATGAACAAAGGAGCGCGGGATTTCTGGGAGCTGAGCTTGGCGCTGGTCCCCTCCCAGCCCGGGAACGATGGGATTCACAGATTTGTGGGGGACTCTAGCAGCTGGCTCCGTCACGTAGATTTTGCCTGCTGCCAGATTTGGGTAATTACACACTGACTCGGGAGATAGGAATCCAGGATTCGACTCCTTCGAGCTCTCTGCTAGCTGGGTAATGAATTGAACTATTCATCATTTGATAAAATTTCCATGAAAAGAAGAAGAAGGAGGGGGACGACCCTGCGTTGCATTTGCAGGGTATGAATTACAGCGCCCAGCGAGCCTGCTGGCCACAGACGGGCAATATTAAAGCGCCAGATTAATGCTGCATTGAATCACAATTAAAACTCATTAAAAAGCCGCAGGCCAGACAAGTTGCCTTTGATGAGAGCAATACTTCTTGAAACGGGGAGCTTCCATTTTTAGACTCAAAGCAGCCCGTTAAGCTTGTTCCCAACCCCCAGAAATCCCACCAAAGCTAAAGATTAGTGAACATCCACACTGTGGGAGACAAGGGGACTTGTTCTGTACTTCATTAACAATTCAGTACTGACTGCCTTGTTCCATCCCGGCCCAGCGGGTAAGCAACACGACCTCGTTACTCCCTTCCAGTTGCGGCACCACGTACCACTACACGATCTCCACCCATCGCTGCGAAGCAGCTCCTCCAGGAGAGCCACCATCCCTCCGCACCTGCCTCAGACCCACCTCGGGAATCCATTTTGCACAATTAATTACTTACGAGCAACGTCCGCCTGGGCAGCCCAAACGAGCGAGGCTTTTCCAACTGCCACATCGCTGAGCCCCAACTAAAAATATACGGATTTTAAGGCAGCAAGAGGCAGAGAAAGCTCCGCTCCTCCCGCACCCTCCACGGGTTGTTTCTGCCTTCACCGCTGCCTCCGTGCCCCTCTCCCGCCGGGAAGAGCATCTGCCCTTTGTCACAGCGCTGTGCCAGTGGCTCGCGTGACACTCGGTCCTGCGTGGGGACCTGGCCCCGCTCCCTGGCTGCGTTCAGGGTGAAAGGAGCCCTATTGATCTGAACACCGTGAGCAAAACCCCACGCAATGCTAAATCCCATTAATCTATTTGCTAGAGATGTTGGTTAGCTTGCACCTAATCCATTAACATGAGCGTTATTAATATTATTTGGAGCCGTTTCTCAAGCATCAGAGCACACACTTCATCAAATTCATTTTTAGCAAACCGCCTAGAGAAGACTTCACCCGTTATTTCCCCAAAAATAAAGCCAAGCTGTGCTGTCCAAAGCCTCATTCCTGCCAAGCCCTTTTCCCTGATAACATGGCCCAGCGCCTTCAATCAAGCTTCCTATTGATTGAACCAGTACCAGCTTCTCCACGGGATCAGCATTTGCCCCAGACACACTGAGCCTGCCCTTACCGCCGAGGCCGAGGACACTGCCACTCGCCCTCAGGAACTACTTCGGCCGCCACCGTCACGGCCTTGTAACCTTGGCCTCCCAATCAAGGGCCCCTGCGGTAATTACTATTTACCCGTGTTAGGGCATCATTTATTTACTGCGTTAGATCACGACAGGCCATAGCTGCAATTTCCTCTCTGTGTTTTGGTTTTGGCTTCATCTGCTCGCTGAGCTATGAGGATGAGCCGTTATCTAGGCAGCGTGGCTCGATGGCTAGTGCCAATTAATAGATAATAAAGCCAGAGGAGACCATAGGATAATTCAGGCTAATGCATGCCGCAGGACCTCCCAGATGGCATCCTCTTTTAAACTGCATCTTTTAGAAAAACCTCCAGTCATTTTAAAACTACGTTCCCAAAATTAACACGCCCCCAGGCCCCCACTAGCTTGTGTTCATGGTTAATTATATTTAGGGCTTTGGAAACAGCCTCTGGCGATGGGTGGGAGCTGGAAGCACCATTGACGTACCAAGGGACTTCTGCCATGCCTCTGCCTGCCAAAATACACCCAGCACAACCCCTGCTCGGAGGTTAAATGTGTCTAGCCCCTCCCTGACCGCAGGATTCCCACTTGTGTATCCCCAAAGATCCCGTTACCCTTTCGATGGCGAATAAATCCGGAGAGCCCAGCCGTGGGCTCTTTCCTCCCGCTTCCGTTCTCCATCCTGTGACTCACATCCCTTCTCCCCCGAGCCCCGCGCCGCCCGCCCGCCACCAGCCCGGCTTTGTGCTCTTCCTGCTCGCTGGTACAAAGCAGAAAGTCATCCGGGGTGAGGAATTACTCACCCAGCCCTGGTAAACCACAGCCATCGAGCAATTCCCCATTTGCCATGAGACCCAGGCCTGTCAGCACTGTTTGCCTATTGCTTTTGTAAGCAGACTTGTTTAGCTTCGTAACACGGACCCTTTTCTTTATACGTAACGCATTTGGGCTGGTTTTCGGTTTGTGAGCAACAGAGACCAACCCGAGCCCCAGACCCTCGCAGGACCAGCTGATCTACAGCAGGGATGAAGTCGCCCCTGATTCCTACAGCATCTTCTCAGCTGAAGGCCACCACCTCGGTGGCTTTTATTGCCGAGCTTGGAGAAAGCCCTGGTCAGGCAGAGCTGGTGTGGCGTGGCATGGCGTGGCAACGCACGGCCAAACACAGAGAGCCCGCCCGCCC
>NW_009195015.1:2180-2745 GCF_000690835.1 Fulmarus glacialis | reverse complement strand
GCCATGCAATGCCATGCTGGGCCATGCCATGCCATGCCATGCAATGCAAAGCAACACAATGCAATGCAAAGCAACACAATGCAATGCAACGCAACGCCATACCATGCCATGCAATGCAACGCAATGCCGTGCCATGCAATGATGCCAGGGAGGCGTCACAGAGTTCGGGCAGATCCCCGAGCGTGAGGCGTGGGCTCTTTTTGCATTTCAATCAGTCCTTCTCCATCCTATTTATAACCTGCTTAAACTCTCCTGGGTAGCAAACCCCCCCAAAGAGTGAGGTCTGGGGATGCGCTGTGGCTGCTTGCATTTCTTCCTGTGGGAGGGAAGGGGGTGGCTTGGGACACGGATGAAACCAGCTTGTTTCACATACTGACAGCAGATATTTCTGCCCCCTCCTTGCCTTCCCCCAGCCCCCCCACACACCCCAAGAAAAGCTTTTTGTGCCTCCCCATGCCTCAGGCTGGCGCTAGGATAGCTCTGCCTGGTGTTAGGCACCCAGACCTGATTTTCAAATCAATCTTCCTCTAAGGATGAATTGCTCAGGAATATTTGCAAAGTTCGT
>NW_009195015.1:0-2005 GCF_000690835.1 Fulmarus glacialis | reverse complement strand
GCCGTAAATGCCTGTCCCTGGCAGCACTGGGAGCTGTGGACTTTACTGGTTTTAGTTAGACACCTGCTGCTGGGTAGGATGCAAAGACCCCAGAAGTCCCCCAGGGCTCCCCCCTTCCCCTGCCCCACTATGGGAACACATGCACGATTCCCCGTCCCCAAGCCCCCCCTTCGCCCCAGCCTCGGGGTGCTGGAACCTTCCCCGAGTCCCCACCTCGCACTGACTCCTGGCAGCCAAAAACACACAGGAAAAGCATGTCCTCTCCCACGGGTGCTCGTGCCACTTTCTTTTTCCCCCACCACATCAGCCCGGGCCGTGCGTGCCAGCCTTGCGCCAAGGGGATGGACCAGCGAGTGAAGGACACATTCTCCACCTTGGTGCTGGGGTCCGAGTCCCGACCTGCCTGGAAAGACCCCGGCGCTGATGCCGTGGCAGGTCGGGAGCCTGCTCTTGGACTCTTTAGCTTGCATCAGGATAGTCCATATTGCAGGAAATAATATCTACAGAGTGTATTAGAGCTTTACATTGCTTTAGTGAAAGCATACTCCGTGCTCACGGTATAGGTCTTCCCAGTTTACACCTCCATTCCCCAAAAATTAACAGCAGAGTCCTTTTCCATCCTACTGAAGGTGCTTTCCTTACAGCCCTGCGGCCTTTTCTCAACGTGGCTCTGAATAAATCAATGTGCACTCAGAAAAAAATCTGTTAACGAGCACTACAAATTAGTCAGCCTGGCTTAAAACTGTGGCACTTGGTTATCAGTAAGTTTGTAGTTCTTTCAACCCATTTGACCTTTCAGGTCCACCCATCAATCCCTCTCTCAGCACCCAGAATTGCTGGAAACACACTTTTTCTTGAACACAGATGCTGGTGGGTTTGTCGAGCTGGCAGGGGCTGCGGGACGACACGACACAGCATGAAATACCCAACAACAAATGCAAACGAAGGTGACCACCCAGCAAAAGCCAAGCAGGCAAAATGCAAGTTATTTGCTAAGGACAAAGACAGGAGAGAGCAATTCCTCCCCAGCAGCCTCTTCACTGGGGAGCCTGGGCACACACCAGTGTTGGCCCTGGAGCATCTTCAGGCTCGTTGGACGTCCCCAGCACGCTCATGCCAACACATGTGCCCCGCTGCATGTCCCCTCCCGCCGGGGAGGCCAGCGATATTTGGGGTGAAAGGCAGCAAACGGAGCACAGCTACTGCTTCTCTCCCCAGACACGTCCCACCTCAGGGCTCGGAGAAGGACCACAACAGCTTCAGTTCCGTTTGCTTCCATGCTGCATGCACGAAGCTAGTTAATTCAGTGCCATGCCCAGTGCCCCGGCAAGTCTGCGCTATGGCCCCGTGAGCCGTGCCACAGCCCGGATCAGCGGTGTGGCACCAAACACCCGCATGGACCCCATCAGTCCCATCCCCGGGATGGCGACCGCAGCCCACCGAGACCCTCCCAGCTGTGGCCAGACCCTGCCTGCTGTGGGGCCAGGCAGCTCTTCACTCGGGGGGCTTCCCGAGGCAGCGGGGCTGCTGTTTCCCCTCAAGTGTATGAACCATTAGACTCATCGGCACCACCACATCCTCACGTCGGGGCCACAGAGGAAGCGGGAGGGCTTGGGCCAAGCAGGTCCAGCTTGGACCGCTCTGCTCCCAAAGTCCTACGGCTCCCACAGTCCGGAGGTGGCCCCTTTTCTCTGGACACTACCACATCACGCACCAATTCAGCAGCATGCTGCATGCTCTGGACCACCCCGACGGCAGATTCACCCTGGCACAACCCCGACCCACTGCGGGATGGGGTGAGCGGGAGGTGATGAACTCGGCTCCCTGGTACAAGGGATCGTGGGGACGGGGAGAAATGGGAAACAGTCCTCAGAGAGCAAAACCTTCCCCTCTGCAGCAATCTGGGAGAGCAGAGCTCTCGGGCTGATCCAGCAGACGGCTAGAGGGCAGATTTGGGGGACCAAAGCGGCTCCGCGTCGTCTCCCACACCCAGCAGCTCTGCTCG
>NW_009195014.1:4881-9787 GCF_000690835.1 Fulmarus glacialis | reverse complement strand
GGGGGACCGGGACGGGGCCCTGCTCGGTGACAGGCGCTGAGGCTCCCCGGGCTGGAGCCAGGTCAGCTTCCCGCTCACGGGTGGCAGAGTTTGTCCCTCTGTGGGCTGAAACCAAGAGCCCGGGGCTGAAAGGGTGCGGGCTTGCCTTTGCTAGGGTGGGGGCTCCCTGCCGCTCCCTCTGTGCAGCCTGGGAGCTCTGCTAGTGGAGCAGGTCCTGCCTCCTCTTCCCCTTCCCTGCCAGCAGGCTGTGATGCTTGCGCCTGTTTTTTTCCACCCAAGGGAAGCTGCTTCCAGGTCCCTTCTGCAGGCCCCTGAGTTGGGAAGTGGCTCGGTATGAACTGGAGACCTTTCGGTAGCCCTTACTTCTGCAGTTCTGGGGTCTTGCTGCAAGCCTGCCTGCAGCACTGAGAGCAAACTGCTTCGGTGGCACCTGTTCATCCTTCTGCTGGAAGCGCCCTTCAAGCCTTTGCCTGGCTGGCGTTCTGCTTTAGGTTCTATGTTAAATGGCTGTTTGTTTGTTAAATGGCTTTTTGCCCCTGTTCCCGTCCAGTCCTCTCTTCCTGGACACTTCAGGGATCTGGTGGCAGGACCCGCCGTCCCTGGCAGCAGTGGAGGCGTCCTGGGACGTGACAAAGATGGCAGCTCTGCGGAAGGCTGCAGATGACGGCTCTGACCTGAGCCACCTGGAGGGGGACAACGTGGAGGAGCTGGCTGTGCCGGACCCAGTGAGTGCCTGGCTGAGTGTGGAATCAATTTTCCCTGTTTCTCTAAGGAAATGGGAAACTTTCTACACCTCTCTTCAAGCGCTTCCAAAAATTAAGAAGAAGAATAATCTTGGGCCCCTGATGTTAAACCCTGAGCTGGGAAGCTGGAAATTGAATTGTCACTCTCCTGCTGCCGAGAAGTCTGTCTGGCTGAGTGAGAGTAAATGGCTCCTGTTTGTCACCAGCTTAAATCTCCAGTTCCCTCCGGCAGCTCTGGTGCTGCTGGGGCCTCTCTGCTGCAGCATACGCTGCTTCGCAGGCAAGCACAGGAAAGGAAACATTTCCTTGTTGTTTCTCCCCAGTGGAGCTTGGAGCTGAACTTCCCTTTTGTGGGACAGGCTGTTGTCCCCAGCAGCCAGCCCACCCTCGTCCCCAGCCTGGGAGGGCACTGCTGGTGGAGCTGCATGCTGTGCAGCACTGCAACGTCCCAGCCCAGGGTGGGGAGCGGGGTCGGGATGTCACTGCTCCGCGTACTCCTCACACAAGTCTTGGTTTGGGTTTCAGGAGCTGGAGGCCATCAAAGCCAGAGTGCGAGAGATGGAGAAAGAAGATGAGAGGCTGAAGGAGTTGCAGCTGGAAGCTGAGCGCCGCCTCATCACAAGCTTGGAGGCAGGTACGGGCCGTCCCCAGGTGCTGCTGTCCCCTCCCAGGGACACCTCTGGGGCACAGGGTGGCAATTGGAGCCAGAGCACGTAGCTCTGCCTCTCCTGGCAGCCTGGGGCTGGACATGTAAGGTGGGTGAGGGATGGGGTCCCAGGGATGGCGTGGTGCTAATGCAGGTTATATCCACTCTTACCTCCTACCTTTGCAGGCCAAGTTGCAGTAAATTAATTTAATTCAATTTAATTCAAGTAATTGAGTTTAGCACCAACAGCCCCAGTAGAGCAGTCACCCTGTGGTTTTTTATGAAGAGAGAGGGGGCAAGGGGATGGAGGAGGAGGGAGCAGTAGTGTGGGGATTTGGGTATGCCGGGACGTGTCTGGGGACCCGGGAGCTTTGCAGTGTGTCAGCTCGGTGGCGGCCGTGCTGGGAGCAGACCTGCATGGGCAGATGTCCCTCTGCAAGAGGGCTCCTGCCGCTCTCTCCAGCGCGCCAAAGCAGCCCTCGTCTCTGCAGGTCTCTTCCCAAAGACAACCGAGGAGAAGATGGAGGTTGACCAGCGATCCATCTATGTGGGCAATGTAAGTGGGAGGCCCTGGAACAGAGCCCACCTCGCTGCTCCTTGCCCAGCTGGGCGTATGTCCGAGATCCCTAGCACGGGGGCCCATCTGCCCCCCACCGAAGACTGGCTGGTCCCATCCCAAATGCTTCTCCTCTGCCCAGCCCAGACTGGGAATGTGGCTCAGCATCTGCCCATGATCCTCAGCCACTTGCGGATAATCTGTTGCAAGCGTCAGCTCCCCGAAATACCCCGCTGGAAGCTGCGGGTCGTGCAGCATTGCGTGCTCCCTCAGAGCGGGGGAGCTGTCTCTTGGATTTGGGTTTCCAGGTTGGAAGGGTCTCCTGAACCTCAGGAGATGGCGAGGCCATGGTGGCAAGGTGTGACTGCGGTCAGCCGGGCCCTTTGCCTCCCATGATGGTGTGTGAATTGCAGACCCACGAGCCAGGGGGCTGGCTGGTGGCACTGGAGGGGCTGGGACTGTCATTGCAGGTGGACTATGGGGGCACGGCGGAAGAGCTGGAGTCTCACTTCAACAGCTGCGGGCAGATCAACCGAGTGACCATCCTCTGCGACAAGTTCTCGGGGCATCCCAAAGGGTCAGCACTGTGTGCAGGGGCTGAGGTTGGGGTGTCGAGGGCGCTGCCCTGTGCTCCCTGGCCTTCGGGAGCAGCGGGGTGTCCCTGGGGCTCTGCTCACCCCATCGCCTTGCAGGTACGCCTACATCGAGTTTGAAGAGAAGAGCTCCGTGAAGGCTGCGGTGGAGCTGGACGAGAGTGTGTTCAGAGGCCGTGTCATTAAGGTAAGAGCTGGATGAGGCCCCGGGCTGGTGCATCCACCCATCCCTCCCAGCCCCACGTGCATGGGGCTGTGCTGAACCCCGGTGCTGGCAGCACCGGCTGAGCCACCTCCTGCCTTCCAGGTACTGCCCAAGAGGACCAACATGCCGGGCATCAGCACTACCGACCGCGGGGGCTATCGGGGCCGCTTCCAAGCCCGGGGAGGGCTGGCCCAGCGGGGAGGCTACTACGGAGGGCAGCACCCAAGGGTGCGAGGGAGGACGTACAGGTGAGCGGCCAGGCGGGGGGTTTCCTTGTGTATTTGGGTCAAGATCCCTGTGGAGCAGGGTGTCCCCAGGATGGGGGTAACTGCCCCTCGCTGTGGCTGTGCTCAGCTTCTCGGCTTTGAACCTCCCACCCTGGCATGGACAGGAGGATGGAGAAGGGCTCCAGCAGGAGTATCCTCCTGGAGACCCATGCTAGAAATGTCTCCTGCCCGTCGCATGCTGTTAGCATCACCCCGGTGTCTGTGGGGTCGGCAGGAGCCTGGTGGCTGGTCTGGCTGGAACACGGCCACCTCGGGGGGACTGTGGGCAGCCGAGATAGGGAGGGACCAAAGTGAGCAGCCAGCGATGGCACGGCAGACCCATCCCCGCTGCTGTCCCGGTATCCCTTGTGTCCCCAGCACAGGCCTGGAGCTATTCTCTGGCACACCTCCCGCTGCTCCTGCATCCATGAGCTCACTGCAGATTAGCTTCAATGATGCCGCGGCCCCTTCGGCACTGTAGGAGGAAGCGTAGGGGAGCTTTGGGGGTGGAAGAAACACCTGGAAACTCACTGCTGTCCCCCCCATCCCTGCAGGGATTTCAGGGGTGGTGGGTGGGCATCACAGTCCCAACCTGACCGGTCCCAGAGCCGTGCCTGGCTTTGGGGCTCCCCTGTCCCTTGGGGGTACGCTGGGTTCAGTCTGGGTTAGCTGGGGCAGAAAGGCGAGTCCCAGCTCTTGGAGGGGCGGAGGGGCAGGTGCTTTTTGGCATCTCAGCTGAGCAATGCCCCCGTGCTTTAGGATGCTGGTTTTGTTCTTGTTTAGGGGTCGGGCAAGGCTGCTGCCGTGGTATTTTCCATACTAGAAAGGACTGGACTGCCCTGGTGATGCCGATGGGACTGAAATGAGGAGATAGGATTGGAGAGATTTAAAAATATACCTACCCAAGCCAAAAAAGATTAATTTTAAAATGCCATCTGCCTGGCCGTGAGGATTACTGGTGAGTGCTGGGCTGCAGGAGGGAAGACTGGATCCGCTCCACCTGCACATCGGCCGGATCCCTGCTGGTGTCCCAGGAAGGGCTCACCTTAGCTTTGCTTAGGGGATTGCGTTTTCATCGAGAACAGTCTCATTCCAGAGAACACCCTGACCTGGGAGGGGAAGAGCTTTCCCAGACAGTCAAGTCTCATCCTCATCCCATAGAAAAGGGCTGTACTGGGGGTTTTGGTGTAAACCTGGTTTGGCTTTCAGCTGTCTAAATGCCCTCCACGAGGGCAGACCTGTCCTGCTCGGCCTGTGAAGCACCCTCAGCTTTGCCGGCTGTTTCTACAGGAGCTGGATGTTGCTTTCTCTTGCCCATAAGAAGATCCTAAAGACCTTTCCAAAGACTGTTTTCTTCTCCAGATCAGTAGAGAAAGTCTTGGGTTGCAGCTCTGGACCTGACTGCTGGGGAGCTTTTCCTTAACGCCATCAGCCTTGTGGATTTCTGACCTTGCTCTTGGGAAGAGGATGGAGCCTAAGAATGTGTTTTGGGTCTGGTTTTTAGCTCGCTGCTGCTGTTATACATCCAATAACCAGGGAAGGGGGAAAAAAAATTCCTTGCTGTTTCTGTGGAAGCCTCTGTATCTCTGGTGGTTAAACAAGACCTGGGTGTCACAAAACCCTTCCCTCCTTTCATTTCAGAAGTCAAGAACTTACCCCTTCCTGCTTTTATTCCAAAGTTACAGGGATCAAAGAGTGCTGCCAACTCATCGTTTTACTTCATTTCTAGCAGTAGCAGTATTACAAAATCATCCCCACTGTTGCAAATTTGGTCTGATCTTCCTCTTTACTCCTGTCACCACTCCTGCTCCAGATCCCTGTTTGGGGATGGTGTGAGCCCAGCTGAACTAGAGGGTCAGGACAGAAGCGCACCACGGGAGCTGGGTACTGGGGAACA
>NW_009195014.1:0-4851 GCF_000690835.1 Fulmarus glacialis | reverse complement strand
GATTTTGTGTTTATGAGCTCTGAAACCGCTCGTTTTTAAAGGAAAAACTTTGTGTTAAAAGAGGCAGGCTGCGAACACCAGCAGACAGCGTTACTGTGTGAAGTTCTGCATTGAAATCAGTTTTATTACATAATTCTCACGCTAATCTTTCGGGATCCTTGGTTAGGATTCCTCTAACCCAGATGCAACAGATGCGACTGACTCCTAAAGCAGCTTTTCACAGCTCAGGGGGCATTGCCAGGCTAAAAATCCCACTGATTTTTTTTTTCCCCCCCCTTAGATCTCAGGATTTTTTTAAAGCTTGGGGCCTTAACTCTTCATGTTGTGTTGATTTTGCACTTGCCCAGCGTGGATTGTGCTGCTGAGACTGGCCTTGATCTGAGCTACCCTTAGGCTTACACTGTAAAACTGGCTTTTTCTAGGACTTTAAACTTTCCATTTAGTAGCTTTGTAAATTCTTGAGACTTAATTTTTAACAAAAACTACTTTGGGGTGTTCAGACTCTCTTATGGAAGAGGAAATGCTGAGCTCCTGTCTTGTCAAGTGAAAAGAGTGAAGATTTTTATATGAAGATGTTTCAGAATAGCAGTGTACAGCTGTGCCTTGTTTAGATGGTGGGAGAGGCTTAAACACTTTCATCTCCCATTATTTGACAGGTTGTTGTTGATTAACTGTATTTAAGTTCTGTTTGAGAAAGTACTGTAAATGTCACTTATTTTTAAAATAAATGATCCTGCTGTGTGAACTTCATCTGCAGTGAGACTGCGCTGGCTGTGAGCTGACACTCTACACTGACCTGGCTTTCTCCAGGCTTCTTGTATCCTTTGGAGCTGTGCAGCTTTTTTTTTATTATTATTTTTAGCTATGTTTTCTGTATTTTTAACTGATTAGGTGCTTGAAGCACAAACTGCTGCCTGTGGGGCAAGAAAGATTCTGAGTAGAGGTGTGTGAGAAGCATCGAGTGGCTGCTCAGTGCTTATGCCTGCCTGCATTACCTCCGCTGAACTTGCTATAGCTGCCCAGCCTCGCGTAGTGTGCAAGTGTGCTGCACAAGTGATTAAGAAGCTGGGATGCTTTTCTAGTCTAGCTTGTATTTTTTCTATATAAATATCTGCTATTGATTTGGTAGTCTTTAATTAGAACAGTAGGGAGCTGCGGGGGGAGGAGATACTAATAGAGATTAGTTTGGGATGAGCCAGGCAGCTGTGCAATCCTGATGTCTTAATCTTTGTGTGGATTTATCCCAGCTGTGCTACCTGTGCTCCCTGAGTGGGGCTACCGATGCTGTTAGGTGTTTCTGACCTGTCTGAAGGAGGTGCAAAGTGATAACAGCAAATGCTGTCAAATGTGAGTCACCCAAAGATCTTCCCCAGGAAGGCAAGATCAGTGCAGGGTTTGATGGGGTTCAGGGTGGTGCTTTGAGACTGGCTGTTTGCTGTCCGCCAGGGCTTTCTCAAGTATATAGTGGCTGGGGTTGTAGAGAAACCTGGAGCCTTCGGCTGACTTGCAGTTTTCTCTTTCCAAGAACTAACGGAGTAAGTACATACAGATCTGAGTGCTCCCAGCTAAGGAAAAACAGGACAAGGAGCCCAAGTATGTTTGAAATAAGTGTTGCTTGTGATGTTCCTGTCAGAATGAAGTCCTGAGCAGCAGTGAAGGGAGCTGGCAAAGAGCAAAAGGACTGCTGTTGCTGATGTGCTGCTCCTGCTTCAGAGGAACTGCTCTGAAGCACCAGTACTTCTGAGGAACAGTGTCACTATCTGTGCCTCTCAGCTGACTGAAATCTAGGTTGACCCTAATAATAATCTCTTAGGTGTCTCTTGTGCAGCTGTGCTTGCTCTAATCACAAGCACAGCAGGAACTGCTGTTTTTACACAAAGCCCAATTTCTACAGAAACATCTGAGTTGCAGAGGCACAGCTGCACACAGTTCTGTAGGGAACAAACCTCCTGACAGAGCTGGCCTTCCTGAAGGAAGAGCTGGCTCTCACATGTTACCTGAAGGCATAAAGCTGAACAGTGACTTCTGTGCTATACTCAGGTTTGCTAGAGTAGAAATGCATGCAGACCTTGCAGATGTCACATTTATTTTACACAGAATAAATTTAAAATATTACACAGAGTGAAGACAATATATACATCACTTTGTAGACATACTGTACATAGGGAATGTTCCCAACACTTCGAGGAGAAGGGGCAGAGCCTCAGCACACCTGCATCATCATCGAGTTCACCATATTATCAAAAGCCCTAGAGAAGGAAATGAACACATAACATTAAAGGAAGCAGCTAGTTCTGCACATCAGATCTCTTGTAACAAAACCATGCCTCTTACTGGTTAACAAGCTGGCTTTCTGCAGGCTGAATACATGGTTTCACTCTTTAACTACAGCATGCTCCAATGAGTAAATAATGACTTTTAATTAAGCTGAAGTAAGGACAGGTCTTATGCTGGCTGTAGACCTGCCTCAGCAAAGTGTAAAAGAATTGTTCTTCCCTAGGTAATAGAAACTCTTGATGTCATTAACATTCCCTATGAGATTCCAGATGAGAAATGGGGGGCACCAGCCCTCACATGTGAGGAATTACACATGCTGAATGCCCATCTGTCCTTACCCAAGGATAAGTCCAGGACAAGTTCAGTTGTTCACTCTGTTTAATTTGCTCTATTTATCTATGTTTATGCTCATATTTGCCTATGAAACAGGTAACTTTTTCTCCCCAAGAAATTACTTTTCTTGAGCCAATGTTTCTAACACCAGTTCTGAGGTGGGAGTGAGAATTCAATGTAACTTCTCATGAGACTTATCAGAGTTTTCTGTTATGCAGTAATGGCCCAAAGACAACACAGCTGTTCTCCGTTTAGGCAGTTAGAGCATGCACATCTGAACTGGTCAACCACAGGGGTTATGCTCTTGGTCCTATTACATCATAGGTACGCTGCGAGTTCCAGAAAGATGACAAAGATCAGAAAGATCAGTATGGTCAACCCACTTACCTGGAATGGATACGGTCCCCAGGGTTATAAAAAGGGTTACACATTATGTCTGTATATGAATTATGCAGCTTTCGGAACATCTGAAAAGGGATTGTAGTTTAATTAATTTTTTTTGCTTCTCAGCATTTTATGAATAAGCGGAAGTAGCAAAAACACTGATGTGGCAAGTTGTGCTCTGATTTCCTGCACTTACACTGCGGATCTCATTGTCTCGAAGTGCTGTGTTTGAAGAATCCACCACCATAACAAACTTCACCTTCGAATTTGTCACGTAGCCATATCTGTGCAGCTGTTAAGGCATGTGCTTCTGACACACCAGAGCCTGGCAAAGCAACTAAAACAGGCTGGAATACACTCAAAGAAACAAGTTGAGAGGAAACATCATGTTCTTGCTGCGCCCAGCACATAACTGGGACTAGATGAGGTAAGCAAGACACTAGATTGCAGGAACTGTATCCCCTTTCTACCTGACTTCTCCCATCTTCAATAACTCCAGGTCAAGCTTGCTCCTACACTGGCCGGTAAGGCATGCCCTGCAATTTCAGAAGCAGCCTCCTGTTAGCTATTTTGGTGAGGGTTTCTCTCTTCTTTAGAACCATTTCAGTGACACAGCCACCTTATTTATTCTTGTTTGGGAGACAACAATCAGAAACCTGGAGATCTTCTAGTATCAGGCAGTGTGACTGACCTGAGACTTCAAAAATTAACAACCGGTTTATGAAAACCCAGAAATCATGTCTGCTGATAACTTCCATCTGCGGGATTCAGAGAAAAATCCAAAGAAAGTTCAAAAGATCAACTTTGTGACTTAATAACACTGGGGCAGCTGTGGCTGTGCAGTACAGATTTTAGAGAAATCAGACCACATGCCTGGGATTTAGGTGCTTGACCAGAGACACCTTCATACTCCTGCTACTTTCACTGGTGTTATTAAAAAGTCTAAGCTTTGTTCTAGTCACAGTGAACTGTTTTAGCTAAGCAAGGAGTAAAGCACCCAGTTTATGAAAGGTGAAGTCTAGCTGCACCAGACACTAGTCACACGTTTCACTCCCTCATGTAGGCTAAAGGTAAATTTTTCCACCACCTGGTTGGGCAACAAAGCAGCTGCTGAACTGACCAAGGCACCAAACCTGAACCTCTGCGTGACAAACTGGTCGGTGAACAAGTCTGTACATTTTCTGCTGATGTCTTTAACGTGGCACCAAGTAGGAAGAGAGGTTTCCCACACAGAACCCCTCGCAAGAAAGATCCCATAAATACATGCTGGCATGGCAAAAGGCATCAGAAAGATACACCTTGTAGTCTTCAGTGGGGTAGAGGAGCCCTAGGTACAGTTCCCTCTGATCTACAAGAGCCTTGCCCATTGCAGAGATCTTTTCATCCACGACATCGAGGGAAGTGTGCACAGTGTAGTGGAACTTCAGCTCGTTTTCAGTTGGAACGCTCCGGATGTAGAGGGGATAGTTCTGAGGAGGAGAACAAATAACACTAACTAGGACTGGCCACTTCTCTGTGTAAGTGACAGCTGATGCCCCGACAGTGCTTTTACGCTAAGAATTGCTGCTGTCAGAAATAAGCTATTTTAACCATTTTACGTTTGCAGCCATCACAGCACAGCCCCCCTTTACACCCTGCAGCGCTTGTGGAACAGATCAGTCTCCATACACCAGTGGCAAGAGAATAATTTGCGCAGGCACTGCACAAGGCTCAGGCCCCACCACCACTCGACCTGCCCCCCTCAGCTCATCAGAAAACCCCTCTCCTGGCAGCAAGTCAGCAGGACACCCTCGCACTGTCCCTGCCCTGGTCCCAGCCTGCTCCTGCCCAACCCACTTCAACTTCCAGTCTCTGTCC
>NW_009195013.1:0-3527 GCF_000690835.1 Fulmarus glacialis | reverse complement strand
CTGGCTCCTATCTCTGATCTCCATCACTAATTTATGTCCCGGAGCTTCGGCTGCCAGGGCTGCTTTAATTCATCGGAGGAGGGAGGGCAGGTCCCTTCAGCCCGGCCGTATATCTGCCTGGGGTTATCTAGGAATTCAGCCCCGCTATGGCGGCCCTATAAAGGGCCGAGCATCGTGGCGGCCGGGCCCTCTCCTGCCAGGGTCCCTCTCATCGCCCCGATGCACCCCAGGCTCGTCGCCCCCCCTCCCCGGGGTCGCTGGCTGTTAACCCGGCGCAGGGGTGTGGGGCACAGCTTTTGGGGCAGGAGCACGTGTTTCTGCACTGGGGACACAGGGAGGGAAAGGGTCACGACAGCGCCAGGGGCTGGGCGAGGGTCCCGGTAGTTTTGCTTCCCAACTGGGTTTTTTTATGGTATCTTCATTGCCTTTTTGGCACAAGGGCTATTTAACGATGCTCCACCCAGCAACAAATGGTTAAAACCAGTCACAAGTGTTTAAAATCTAAATAGAAAGGACAAATGGTGAAAAGAAAAGCTGAGGTAGAAAGGGATAAAATAAATGGCTTTCCTAAGACTGTACCAGCAGGTCTAGAAGGCAAATCAGTATCTTATCCGCAGAGCAATGATGTTTTCCATGTGCTTTGTGCTCTCTCCGTGCAGAGGGCTGGGTGGAAAGCACATAGGAAACCATTTCCTCTCCTTTTCACTCCCCCTCAAAGGTAAATGCCGCGCAGAGCAGAAGCGATTCATCAGGCTGAGGACCTGTATTTATGTTTCAATCAACTGGAAATGAGTAAGTACCTGGGTAACAGGAGTGGGTATTTTGCATCTGGCTGTTGAAAGGTCCAGGACCCTGGGGGTCTCTTTGCTTCTACTGATATATTGAGGCTGCGTGTTCAGATGCTGTCCGGTGTCAGCCCCTCTCCACCTGGGAAGGAGATGGGGGCACCTTCCTGGAGCTGGTGTTGGCTTGCCGGAGCATCGCCCCGGGTGTGTGCGAAGGGAGAGCAAAGGCATCCCCCGGCTCTTGCTCCCAGCACCCCCCTCATGAAGGCAGCGTGTGTCCCTAGGAGTCAAATCCCCGGCGAGGCAGGAAAAGTGCCGTGTCCCTACATCTAATGTGCTCGCCAGTGACCTTGTTTTCCAAATCCTTTGCTACGGCGCTGGAGGCTGCTGCCTCCCGCTGCCCTGCCTGAGCCCCACTGCCTGAGTGAGCTGGGGTGCTGGGGACCCCCGATGGGGGCTGCGGGTCCCGGCCCCGCGGCGCTGAAGGACACGCTCCTCTGCGGGAGCCCTCTCCCACTCACCGGCATCCCCCCCATGCTCTAACCGGGACGAGACACGACCATCCCAGTGCGCAGAAATGCCCCAGGGATCTCGGCAGCGGCTTTTTGGTGGTGGTGGTGGTGGCGGCAGCGCTCGGGCAGGGTGCAGGCAGGGATGCCGAGAGCCACAACACTTTGGGGAAGGCAGAGCCCTTGAGCCCCAGAGGCGGGGGGGCGGGGAGCGAGAGCGACGAGTGCGGCACGGCTGCAGCCGCAGCTCCGCCGGCAGAGAAGGGATGCGAGCGGCAAAGGGAAAGGCAAGGCAGAGGGCAGGAGCCCACAGGGACGTGAGCTAAAAAGGCTCCTTTCAACGTCGAGAATCCCAGCTTGCCTGAAGGCAAGAGAAAGGAGCAGAAAATATGGTAGGTCAGTTGTAAGATGTGGCTTAGGGGGGATACGGTGAGACTGCGGCAAGGGTAGGGAACAAAGTCCTCTGGCACATCAGAGGGAGAAGGGCTGCAAGGGAATTCGTGCATCCACGAGAAACCCACAGGCAAGAAAAAATGAAGGAGGGAAGGACACTGCAGCGGAGAGAGAGGATTTCTCTGCACCAGACTCCTTCAGAGCGAATGTACGTGCGATGGCGACGCCAGCCAGCCCGTCCGCGGGCAGGGGTGAGGGACCTGCCGCCGCCGAAGAGGGCTCCCGAAATCACCAGCACATCAGAGAGCACCGAGGATGGCCAGCCTCCTCCAAGACTCCAGAAGGACGAAGAAGCTCAGCTGCTAGACTAAATACCTCGGGCTGGGAACTGGCCAAGGAAAAAAAATTTCTATTAAAAATGCCGATTCATCAACTTTGTCATGAACAGATCAGCACTGTTTTCTTTTTTCACTGCAAAAAAGAGAAAAACTCTCCAAATTACTGAATGTTTAGTTCTTTCCTGTTTCAAAAATCCTGAAATTAAAGTTAATGATAGGAAAACATATTTAAAAATAAATGGCCATCATGACTGAAACAAAAGCTTATGAAAATATGGGGAGAGCATGTTTTGATTGTCCTGAGCTCTTCTTTGCAATTATTTTCCCTTCCCCCGCTCCTTTTTTTTTTTTTTTTTCCTGAGCGATGATGTCCTTGCTGCCCAGCTCCACAGCTGTGGCTGGATTTGGATGGAGAGGGCTGAGAGGAGCCCTGGCCAAGCCCCCGAGGATGGCGAGGATGGGGCCGGGGGGGCCGGGATCCCCCGGCGAGGAGCCGCTGAAGCAGCAGCAGCAGCAAAGCGCTGCGAGGAAGGAGGGCGGCAGGAGCTCACGAAGGACGGGCGCTGGCACATGGCGTTGGCTGGATCGAGCCGTGAGTTGGTAATTTTAGCTGCCCCTCTTGGCTCATTTCAAGCCAACATTGAAGCCGTTTGGTATTCTGCCCCCATGACTTTTCAGAGGGGGATTACGAAGTCTTTGAGGCGTTACTAGGTGCTAAAGTTATAATGAATAACGTTTTAATTAAACTTGTGGTCCCTAAAAAAATACCTCAGTGAAAGATTGGAGAAAATACTGCAGAGGAAATATCTCCCGTACAAAGAGCAAGGCTGTGTGAAAGCCGTAATGGGTCTAGCAGAAGTTCTCTCCGTTGGATATAAAGTGAGAAAAGATGTCTTAATTGCTAATCCAGAAAAATTCAAAGCAATAGCCAAAATGTCCCCTCCCCAGCGCGAAGCGGATCTGCAGAGGATTCTCGGAAAGATTAATCATGGGACAAATTCATTATAAACATATAGGTGAACCCAAAGACTTGAGGCTCTTCACAAGGCTCCTCTGGAAAAGGGATTTTTAGCAGAGGGGAGGAAGCTGAAAAAGGCGTTTGAGCAGCTCTGAGCAGTGATTGCTCCTGGGTGACCACGCTGGCGGCTGCGCAGGGCTGGCCTGAAGGAAGGACAACGATGGCATTTCCCGGTCGCCGCGGCATTGCTGTTGCAGCGCGGGGACCGTACTGCCCTAAACGGCAGAGACCCTGCTGCAGCTCTCCATCCCGGGGGCTCGGGGCAGCAAAAGAGAAGCCAACAGGGTTCAGGATTTGGGGAGGGGGTGGCTGCACAGCTGGCTGTGCCACCGCTCAGGAGAAGACTGCAGGGTGACCGCAGGGCTGTGAAACATCCCTTGCAACAAGACAAAAGTCCCTCGTCTCTGCTGTCCCGTGCAAAGGAGGGCATGTCGCTGCAGGACCCAGGCTGCTGGGATGGCAGCGTGCCACGCGTGCGGACCAC
>NW_009195012.1:4656-4898 GCF_000690835.1 Fulmarus glacialis | reverse complement strand
TGGCCGGGCCCCGGCCTGGCCGGGCTCTCTGCCTGCCACACCGCCTCCAGCTGCCGGTTTTGAGTACCCCCGGTTCCTAACAGGCGCCTTGGATGTGGCCGCCTTTGCCGGAGCCTGAAAGTCTTCATGGCGTGGATGAGGCCAAGGTGTCATGGTCAAATCATCCAGCCCTGCGGCAGTCCGGTCCTGTTCAATGTATTCTGCTAGGGCATGGCTGTGGCGGGGTCACACTCAGCAGGGAG
>NW_009195012.1:0-4634 GCF_000690835.1 Fulmarus glacialis | reverse complement strand
CACTCAGCAGTGACCACCGAGCCCCTTTCAAATACAGGTGCCCCATGGCATCTACAAATCTGCAGTAAGACCTTCCACTGACAGAGCTCGTACACCGCTTCCAGCGTTTGCCGTGGGCTGTTTTAAGATATGCTGCCCTAAATCTAAAGGCCTGTAACGCAGAAATGACTCACGGATTTTTAAGAGGAATGTTAACAAAAACGCAAGTTTGATGGTTACTGAATCGCCATGCTTTGTGTTTCATGTCTTCTCCAGATTCTTTAAGCTGTACCTGGACTTCTCCCTGGAGATGGGTTCTCGTGTGCGCACAGGTCTGCGAAACACTGTGGTGTGAGGAAACTCTCCAGGGTTTGAGGTGCATTGCTTCACTTCAAAGGAGCGCAACTTTGCGCTGCAAGACGTTCTCCGCGTAAGATTACAGGTACCTTCAATTACTTTGCTGTAGTGGGATCTATACCAACATACATCTATACAAATAGAGATCACACTTCAGATTATATAAACTGTTAAGATTATTTTCTTTTTTTATCACTGTGTTTTTACTCATTTAATAGCAGATGTTAAAAAATCAGCTTTTCATTACCAGGTTATTAATATCTCTGACCTCATGCAAGTCTTTGACATAAAGAAAAATACTTGATTGCATTTCTTTGTAAAAGATGAGAGACTTTTGTACTGAAGCTCATAGTAAGCAAGTGGCTCTCCTTTGAGGATGACTGAACTGCATTGTGAATCTTTACAACATTCCCAATTATTGCTATGTAAATGAAAGGTCAACTTCTGTAATCACATTCTTTTTCTGAGTTCCACATCAGATTCACTTCTACAGATCTGGAAGCACAAGCTCACCATTGAGTCTTTGTAAGCAGTTTCAGTGCGACGCTGTTTGGAAGTACTGCCAGAGTTTCACCTCGTCCTTATTCCTAGTGATTACAGGATTACAGTTACTTTTAATTTCGATACCGCCCTCACTCAATTCATATCTCATTATAATGGGAATTCCAACCTGCATACCAGAGGCAAGCAGGTCCTGCAAACATGCAGAGTCAGGGAAACAGGCATGAGTGGACCAGCTGTTCCCCTCCCAGGGCTAGTCTGACAGAAAACAGTTGATTTGACAATCCTGGAGAGCCTCGCAAAGTCAGGTCAGAGGAGCTCCACATAGAAGTGTTCTAGCATCTAGATAGAGCTGCTTCTTTGAATAGTGCTATCCCAGAGAAAGGTCGTTTTCTGTGGGAGAACACAATGACTCTTCCTAACATGTCATAGGACAGAAACAGTCCAAATGTGAGTTTTACAGCATCCTGCCTCTCAATTATTTTTTTAATTACTTTGACATTCCTAGCTATCAAGTTACTAGAAAGATTCTTTATCCTTTTTATCTCTAAGAATTGCTCGAAAGGTCTAGTCTATTTTGCGTGGGGTACATTTTCTTAAGGAATGAGGAAGAAAGAGGACATTGATTTTTAGAAGCTCACTTGCCACTCCCACTTACCTTCTGAGAGAGGAAGGGTGTGTCTTTTACATCTTTTGACAAGGTGTTGGTACATCTAACTTCATGGAAGTAACTATCAAAAGGAGCACCTCAGAGATAATTTGGTCTTGATCATCATTCTTCCAAAGCAAGTTTCTAAGTCCCAAAGCTAAAAGATATGCATCAAACTCCATTAGATAGTGACTGTTTTCTTATACCAATGATGATGCAGTTGACGTTTCATTAAAAGAGACCTTCCAAGAAGAGATCTTCTGTTTGGAGTAATTTTAATGTACAAATGAGGAACCTAATCTGAGGTTTGCTTAGATCTGAAATGAAGGGGTTGGACAGAATGATCTCAAGGATACTTTTTTATTCTCATCTTCTCTAATTTTAGCTATAGGAAGCTTGCAGCTGCTCAGATGTAGTGGCATCACATCCAAAAACAGCTGGTTGAAAATACACTTGGTCAGGTAAACAAAGAACTTTTTATAGCATGGTATACTAATTATTTGATACATCATGCAGCTCATATAACCCTCTAGTGTAATAACATGATTAGACAACCAGTTCTGGTATAAATTTGCTTATGAAGCAGCACTTGCTTGTAACATCTCATAAGATATGCTAGTTTTGATGTTTTAATGGTATAAACAGAAATTGATGGGACTGAAGCCATCATTGACTAATCCCTAATGAATTATATAATAGATCTCATTTAAATTTCAATAGTCAACTGATGCATCTTCTGAGAAAAAAATTCCATCCTGAAATGCTGTCTAACTCAAAAGTTAGCAATTTGGTGGGAGGAGGAAGGGAAAAGAAGCAGTAGGAGTAGAGAACAAGACAGAGAAGGGTATATTGCAACTGTGTAACTCCATGGCTGAACCAAGAAGGACAATAAAAATTATCAGATACATGGAATAGCTTCTTCATGTGGAACAATGGAGTAGTCTGAGATTTTTCAGCATGGAAGAAGGAATAACGTGAGGGGACATGATAGTGGTCCATGAAATCATGAGTGGCATGGAGAAGATGGATGGCGATCTCTCTTAACACAAGAATCAGAGGCCACTGAAGCTGGTGTGAATGAGGTCATAAAATTAATAATAATAAAATAGTTCTTCACATAACGAATGCTAGACCTGCAGGACTCTTGTCAAAGGATGTTGCTGATAGAGAAAGTTTGCAAATCCAAGTACTTGAGGGAGAGAATCACTGAGAGTAACTAAAGAGACAAACACATCAGGCTTAGGAAATCTACTGAGCTGAAAACAGCTAGAAGCAGGGAGAGTGTTCATTTGAAGATTGCCCAGCCCCTGCACATCTCTAGGCATCTGCTGCTAACCGCATTTAGAAAGCAGGAAATGGAGCTCAGTGGACCATTGATCTGAACCACCGTGGCTGTTCTTATGTGCAGTATAATCAATCAAAACATCCCCCAGTGAGTCAGTAGCCTCCATTCACTAGGGAGTTTCGAAAGCTTAAATGACTCATAAAATAATTTGGCTTCTAGTTACAAATCAGAATTTGGAGATACCTATTTTGAAGAATATCTCTTAACATGGTATAGCCAACCTAGATACACAAAATAATAATTAGAGGCAAGAATACAATCTGCAATTAAGTGTTTCTGGCTTATTAAGATTTTCCTAGGTCAAGGCAAGAAATAATAGCAACATTGAGATGAGAAACAATTTGCATCATGTTAATAGGTTAATCTTTTTCTTATCTTCTATTTTGTCTGTTACACAATTAACTTTTATGCTTATCAGCGTATCTTCCTTTTCATTAAGGCTTATCTTAAAAAAACCCAAAGCTTCACCCCTTCCCTTTTTCCAGCATCACTACTGAGATTACTATTATGTAAAAACCTTTGAAGTGACAGAATAACTTGGGTGTCTTATGCAGGTCAAAATACAGAAAATTACTGCATTCCATGGGAAGATTCCCTCTGCTCCTAAAAATAATAGCAGTTGTTGTTGTTGCTACAGCTATGGCTTACTCTCTTCTATCTTAGAAATATATCTAATACATAAGAATACTTCAAAAACACAGAAAAGAACAAATCACAAAAATAACATACATCTGGAAAATGTAGTTGGGAGATCTTTTACTACCCACGTATTTTGAAGGTAGTAGCTTTGCTCTCATTACATTGTGAAGAAACTAATAGCAAATGGATGGGTATTTTTACCTTTTGCCAGTAAGTAACTTATGTCCAAGAAGTGGAAAACCCAAAGTGGATTTGACATATCGCCTAACTAGCACACTCTTAACATAACTACATTATTCCAGTTCCAGTCTTCCCTACCAAGCCTGGGAAAACTTTAAAATTATTGTTATTTAAAGTCACTTTTATGACACAAGTAAAAGGAATGCAGAGAAACAGTATTTTACTTGATTACAGTTCCTGTACAGCATCTGCACTATTCAGCACTATTGTATTTCATATGCTTTGTACTACGTTTCCTTACAGTAAACAGAGCCAGCATTTACTCTGTCCTCAGAAGACCTCAAGAAAGCGTTTTAACTGCTTATTCAAGCAACATGGACAGAGAGAGAGGATTGTTTACGCAGCTGGTAAGTAGCGGTGGGTCATCTGCGGGGCCTGCAGGGCGGGCAGGTCTCCTCAGCCGGCATAGGGATGATAGTGGCTTTGCAGAGCGTCTTCAGGTGCATTTTAACCTGATAATGTTAAAATACTGTCTCAGGTGAGTGGGTTTTGGTTTTCTGCTAACAGTAAACATGGTGCTTCAGCCCTGCAGTGGCACCTTGAAACACACGGCAGCTCTTCCTTGAGACCCTTTGACCCTACACGGACACATGGTAATCCCAGGGAGACGACCACATATGGAAACTACTGCATTAGCACGGTGTTACATCCACTTAAAAGAATCAGAAGTCTGAAATCAAGCAGCCTACAACCCACTTTTGCTGCTCTGGAGCTCGCGCTGCCCCGGCGCGGGCCCCTCCCGGGGCCGAGGCACCGCAGCAGGCCGTCTGCAGCCAAAAGGGCTCCCGAGTTGTCACCCCGCCCTGGCACAAGATGGCGGCTTGGCTTCGGCGCCGGCCTCCCGGATCAAATATGGTTCCGGGGCGCGGCGCCGGCCCTTGGACTACAAGTCCCAGGAGCGAGCGGGCGCGGGGCGCGGCTGCT
>NW_009195011.1:0-21748 GCF_000690835.1 Fulmarus glacialis | reverse complement strand
GTGGAAGGGGCTCCGGAGCGGGCTGCAGCAGGGCTTGGCGCCGCAGAGCATCCTCCGGGGACGGGCAACCGGCATCCCCCCATCCTTCGGGGACCCTGCTTCGCCTTTTCCCAGCGCCCGGGGGGCGGCCGTGGGAGCGCAGGGGGGCGGCGGCTTGGTGCGTTTTAAGTGACGATGGGAGTGTATCTATGCGGAGAAAGGAATATGGTGGTGAGGGTGGGTTTAGGGTCAGAACTCGGTGGTTATTACTCCTTAGGAAATACTAACTGGTTGGTGCTGGTGAGTCTGCTGAGCGCTAGTGAGGCATCTGGCTTGTTCTGTCGTTTGTAAAGCAAGTGCTCCTGTTAGGGTGTGGTGGTAAATCCAATTGTCAGATTATACCTCTGGTGGACATTTGCATCTGCCTTGAAATTAAGGTTTTGAAGTTTTAATTCAAATTTGCATTTGTTTTTATAATGGCCTAAACTTGAATAGCCTTCGTCCTTTGCATGCATTTGTGCATAGGCTGTGACTGTGTGTTTGGGAATTCTGGGCTGGAGATGAACAGATCAGCCCTCATTGACTGCAGATCCTGTCTTGTCCCAAACTTCTGCTTCCGATTTGAGAAACTGATGCAGGTGTGGCCCAAAGACTGGTGCTTTAGGTTTTTTACTATAGTAAGTACCAATTAAAGAACAGGAGGCTTAAAGTTAAGATTTTCTGAACGTTGTCATAACAAAGCAGAAATACTTGTAAGCATCTCCTGAAGAGAGAAAATTATTTGCACAATAATGACAAGTAAAAACACTCCCCGGTTATCTCGGAATTGAAAAAATACTTTGTCAAAATTATGTATTACAAATTAACAAACCCCTGAACGTAGGGATACGTCGTATTTGTTCATCCCTTTATTTCTCTGCATCTTCATGTATTAAATACTGCTCAGCATGGACCAGCTCTTTCATTTGCTTGGATTTGTGTTGACGTCCAAATGAGCTTCATGCACATGGAAGGCATCGTGCGACTGCCGAAAGGTTGTCAGCATTTGTGGTTAGGACCATATTCCAGGAGCATCACACCCATTTTAGATATAAATAATAAATAGTGTTAGAGCAGCATAATTCTTCGTGGCACAGTATTATTCTTGCTTTAGGAAGAAATGGACCATATCGGTCTCCAAAGAATCTATTTCTGGAAGAACACTAAGGATATTAGCATCAGTGCTGTGCTAAGGCTGCATTAGTACTTGTGGGGAAAATCCAGCAAAGCTTTATAACATGGATTAGATTTGTTGTCTTCAAAGGGGTACCTGGATTTGAGGAAGCAACAGAAAAACTTCGCAATTTCAGCTCTGCAGATGACTCCCCAAAACTGAACCGTACAGAATGGGAATACAGGGAACGTTTCCACTGGCCATATTCCCTTTTCTTCCCCCCACCATCCCTTTTTCCTATTCATCTGCACAGCACATGATGTTTGATGCCTGCTTGATTCTGCTGGAGAGCTGCCTGGAGAAGAAGGGTGAATTCTTTCTCAGCCTCTCCCCTGCCATCTAGTTTTTTCAGAGTAATTAATTGGGGAGAGAGAGAGAGTCTGTAGGACTTCAGTGAAATAGTGAATAGGATTCATAAAAGAGGTTAAGATATTAATTTCTATCAATGTCTGCTTTTCAATTTTAACAAATGGACTTACCTGGAAAATAAGCATGTCTGTGTGAGTAAACAGAGTTATTCAGTACTGACCAAAGGCTATTTGTGTATAAAGCAGTATAGACTATTGTTATTATTAGACATTTTAAACACTACTGCTGTTAAAATCTTACGTATGAACTTACTTTTACACGCTTATGTGGTATGATGGGTCTTAATGACGCTGGTCATGAGAATGTAGCTCGAATAAGAAGTAAGTCTTTGAGGGCTTAGGGCTTTGTTCAAATGTCAGATAGGGACCCTTTGCTTATGAAGGCAGATTACCTCATACATATGCAGTTTCATTAAAATCACTGTATTATTAGGGTCTGCATGCTCAGCGAATATTGATTGCTAATATTTTACATTGTGTTAGCTGTCCAAAGGTGATCATTATTATTCTGAATGCATCAGACACTTGGAAGTGTCTGCTTGTTGATTATATACCAAGCATAACAAGAACAGCGAAAGAGTTAAACATTCACCTATGCCATTTTTATTACTAAACTGCAGAAGATATTCAAGGGATAGTAAAAAACTTCACAATATTTTTAGTGTTCAATTTGTGCAGCTCTCTATTCATCTCTTTTGCTCCAGGAGGCAGCATGGTCTAGTGAACTGACTGCAACAGATGACAGAAGAAACTCCTGAAATCCAGCAGTACCTCTGTACTTTTGGACCGTTCCCTATTGTTATTTAAACAAAACTACCCATATAGTCAATGACATTATGACAAATTGTAAGTCAGTACATAAAGTATAACAAATAACACAAATTCATGTAATTTTGCCTTAAATGGAACTCCGTATGAAGAGTTTTATGCTTCCCTACTTGTACAATGGAAATAACGGTAGCTAACTTTTTCAGTGGGGTTGCTGTGAGGACTAATGGCTCACCTGTGCTTTAAGATGAATTTTCTGAAATTTTCCTTTATTTTTTCCACCCTTCACAGACTAGGTCGTTGCAGTCCTTCACACCTGTCCCTCACTTCTTGCTGTTCTGAAAGTGTAAGGTCTCTAACATTCTTCTGCCGTTTTCCTCATATAGTACAGCTCTAGCAGATGTTTTGACCAAATGCCAGATGAAGCAGCATAGACGTGTATTCCCAGAAGCTTGAACAAATAATCATTTTGGAAATCTGGTGATTGAATAGGGAGCTGAAACGAACTTTGAAAATTCCTTTTCACTTCCCTGTCAAGTTGGAGTCCTTCCCAGGGCACTCTCACGACCTGTTCTGCAGCCTGTTGGGATCAGTGGAGAGCTGCCATTGACGTCAGTTGGGCTTTTCAATTTTGCAGTTTGCAAAAGGCTTCATATTCTACTTTCAGCTGTTGTTAAGTAGTTGTTATTAGGACTCATACATGACTGAATTTGGGTGTTGGAGTAAGCCTTATAGATTGTTGCTTACCTAAGGGCTTGTTTGCAAAGAGCTGTAAATTCTCTGGATGAAAGACATTTTTCTAAAGCCAAGTATAACTGTGACCTACTTGTGCATGTTATCTAAACTGCTTAAAAACTGTCAAAACTACTTGTTATCATGAAGGTCTAAGTTAATGGGAAAATGGCTATTTTTAACTATTATAATCTTCAGTTATGCTAGAGCAAACAGGCACAAAGGGTAGTGTTTGGTATGGTCAAATATGAAGATCTTTGCTAAAAATTTTTTCTAAATGTTGAAAGAATTAGCATGAGCTGTATTTATTCCAGTGGGCAACTTCTTCAGGAAAACGAAGGCATGTAAAAAAGGAGGTTTATCAATAGTGGTGTCTTTTCAGCCTTTTTTGTGCCATAACAAAAATCACTGAATTTTGACAGAAGCCAGCCTTAAAGAAATATTATTGCTGTCTAATATTAACAGGTTGTACTGTGCCATTCTGATGCTGCAAGTATGGGTGTTGTAGAGAAAGTAATTACATTTTTTAGCCTACTCAGTAGGCAAAGTAGTAGGGTTGTTTAGGTTAAGAATTTATTTTATACTACAATTCTTGTCTTTTCCTATCTGATTTTGTAACAAATGTAGATCAAACACTTCTCATTTCAGACAAATAAATTACCGTGTGATTGGTGTGAGGGAGGTTTTGTCCTCATTTTACAGGTGAGACAAGAACTGAAATGATTTTTTTCTTTTCCCTGAGCCAGGTCAGAACAGGGGAATTTCTGCCTTCTGGGCCTCTTCTCAGGCTCCTCATTTGTTCTTACATAAGTTGATAATAGATTTCTAACAGAAAAACTTCAGCTCATTATGTTTTGCTCTGGTAACACTTCTTTCTTCATCTGCACTGTGCACATCACTTGATTGATCCGTCTCACAGTTGTGAACTTTTGTGTGAGGAAATCACAGATTTTTCAATGAGAAATTTACATACTAAATCTTGAGCTCCTTCATATTCCACCAATAACCTTTATTTTTCTTTTCCAAATTTTTTTGTCCTCCTCAGATAGCTGTAGACATGGCTGCCATTGCTGGCAGTGATGGTTTTGATTGAGGTCTATGCTAACTGGTTTAAAAACCAGCTGCTGGGAGATTCTGATCAACGTTTTATTATGATCTGTGATTTTCGCAGTAACATTGCGCATATCTAAAGGAACCAGCCACTTAAGAGGTGGCAATATTGTCGTGCCATATCCTTTCTGAAATCTATTGCTGTGTTTTTCTACTTGTTGTCAGAGGTATTTCTTTCAGGCATGTAATAACCTCCCTAATCTGTGGTGTGACTAGTACGTGGCTATCACCGAACGCTGCTCTCAGGCCAAATGACCTAGAGATTGGGGCAGTGCGAGCTGGCTGGACATTTTCTTAGTTTTAGAAGTAGAGAATTTTAGCATGTTTAGAGTAGTTAGTTATTGTAGCTTCAAATGCTTCTAGTCCTAGTGATTTCCACCATTTTCCTTGGTATAATGCTCTGTAGCCCGAAGGAGCACGTTCTTGGCAGGGTTTAGTGCTCTGCAGTATTACCTGAGACAGAGCTGTCTGTGCAGTCATGCCGGCACAGCTGTTTCCCGCTTTGAATACCTATGCAGTGCTGAATTTGGAACTGGCTCTGAAGGTTTTTCTCTCCCCAGCTTTTGTCCTGAATTTCTTCTGTACTGATTTCATGCTGTTATTTAACCCTATCTGTTTTTTCTCTCTATTTCTTCCAAATACATGTAATGACTTACGTTTTTTTCTCCAGTTACTTGTTTTAGGGCTTGAACCTCAATTTAGTGGCTTAAATAGCTCAGGATCAGCATCTGGATTGTCACTGCAAGCTGTACTTGCTTATCTGTACATGAGAATCAGTAGCTGCAGCCAAATGCTGAGACCTGGTAGAGCTTTTGTTTTGATGGGGAAGAATATTTTACTGAGGTATCTGACTTAAACAGTAGTATCTCTTCTAAGCTGCTCCTCTGTAAGTTTTGCCTCTTCATCCCATCTTATTTTCCCCTCAACAAAGCTTTGTCTGTGCTGTTTAACTTTTGTGATTAATGAAAATTAGTCCTGAATGCATGGAAAAAGTTGCATAGGCTAATGGCAACAAGAAGAGGAAACTGGGACAATGAGGTAGAATCTATTTTAGATGCATGGCTCTGAAATTGCACAGAAGGAAAATAAGCATCAGCTTATGGATGGAAAAGCCAGCAAAATTGCTTTTAGTGAAGAACACCAGAACCTCCTGTGTTTTGCAGTCTCTGAAAACAATCTTTTGGGGATTTCTTTTTTTTTTTTTTTCTTTTTAATAGGTTTGAATTTAATATTTTGAATTCTTTTTAATCTAATCTGTTAGTAATTGAAAATGAAAACAGCACATGGTTGGTTCACATGACTGGTGTAGTATTTCTTGTTTTGCAGTACAAAGCTAGAAACACACAGTGGAAAGCAGACGTCGGTCTGTAAGTTCTGAGATCAGCAAGTAGCCCCTAATTTTTTTGTTACATACTGTTTAGGCTACAATGTCTTTATAAATAGGTGTTATTCTTCATTAAAACCCAAAGAAAGCTCCTAGACATTAGACAGTAATTACAGAGAAAAACTCTGGGAGACACACATTTTTTTTAAATGCTCAGCCCTTATTGTGGCATGTTTTGAGAAAGAACTTATTTTTTAAAAGCTCAAACCCAAATAAGAGTCCCAATCCTGTAAACTCTATTGAGCATTGCATTCGGTATGTTTACCAGTCCCATACGTTATGGAGGGAAATCCTTAATTTGTAAACAAGGTTGGACCAGACGGACTTCCGCAAGGTACACCTGTGATGGAGGAGTTTTACGCTCTCCTTTTCCTATTTGTAAGCCAGAATTAGCGCTTTGGTGAGTCAGTTTGTTTCATGTAAAACATGAAACATGGCCACATCCACAATGCAGCGCCTGCTGTTTATGTACACACATTGGAGTTAGACTTAATCTTAGTGTGGCGCTGATTGTGTAGAGCTTTAGCAAGAGCTGAATATGAGCCACCTGCTTGAGTACCTGCCCAATTGCTTGTGTAGAATTTGCAGTCTGTGTTGACTTCTGTGCTGTTGTGAGCAGTTTGTTATGGCCAGTCTCAGCAAACTCAGTTGTGGTGATGAGTATGGTGTAATTACACAGCCTTGGAGTTACTTCCCCATGGCTAGAAAAGATTGCATGCACTTCACGTTTGTTGAAAACTGTTAATCTGTTCATCTGAGCTCTATGTTTTGAAGTGGAAGAAGGATCTGTTGTCATCGTTGTAAAAAAGACGGATGTGTAAAAAAGTATGATGAGCCAGAGTGTTGTGTGGCACCAGTGTACTCTCTGCCTCCAGAGAGGAGGTGCTGGAGTTTTCCTGCTGTGCTTGTAGGAGTACTGAGAGACGCCTGCTCTGTGCAGCTGTGACTGAGGGGCACTCTGGACAGAAGCATGAAATAGGAAACATTCAGAAAACAACGTGCTCAAAACTGAGCCAAAAGGTACTTTTTTTCCCCTATGGTTTTTTGCACTTTCAGCTTACAGGGGGGTGAAAGAAAAACATCCAAGTTAGTCAGCAGATTGTGAGCTTCTCACTCCCTCAAGCCCTTAGACCAGTGCTTAGCTCTTTTTGGAGCTTGCTGAAAACTGCAGTACATGTTGCTGTTCATTGACAAAGCCAGTGATGTCTTTTTCTATTTCATGGTCCTAGA
This sequence comes from Fulmarus glacialis, assembly GCF_000690835.1. Taxonomy (NCBI): domain Eukaryota; kingdom Metazoa; phylum Chordata; class Aves; order Procellariiformes; family Procellariidae; genus Fulmarus; species Fulmarus glacialis. The sequence goes on along the minus strand of NW_009195011.1, from coordinate 14,964 downwards.
CGTTTTCATGGTAACTTACTGGCATGACACTTAGTAGTGATCCTTTTGGAGGTAGGTCAGAGAAGTGAGTGGCCTTACAGTGGACTTTCTGAGGACATCATGACAAGAAGTTTTGGTTTACTGCTTCCTTACTAATAAAGATGGCTTATTCTATTTCTAGAACGGCACAAACAGATCATGTATTTATGTAGAGATGGATACATTTTAATCCGAAGTGCAAAGTTGAAACAATTTCTGTAACATTTTCTTAGTATTTATCATTCCGTTTGCTACACCTGGAACCTTAACTTAGTAGTTTTTAATGTGCTTTTAACTACTGTTTCCTCCAATGTAAGTCTTGTATGAGTAAGGACTGTGGGATTTCACTCAGTGAAAGGATTCTGCTTTAATTACTGTTATTATAAAGCTGATTTTGTTTCTATCGCATCAGGCTCGTATGAGGCATCTTTGATCAACAGATAAGTCAGCAAAACTGCTGTTCAAATTATAGTTTCCTTTTAACTGGTGATGAAAGCTTTCAGTTTATTTTTGGCATTAGAAAGTCTGGGAGACAAGCAGATTAGATAAGAGCTGAAACCTAGTTAATGATAAAGGAACATAGCTAAGAGAGTATAATAACAGCTCTGAAAAAGATGTTCCAGCTCTAACTCTCTGTGACCTTACATGTACAGAAAATGCAAAACAGTTTATGCCAAAGTACTGGCTTTCTCTGGTCTCCTAGGTTGCCACTTCTGTTGATCTACATTTGTGGAAGAGTTGGCTTCAATAAAGACTGAGTAAGGTGAATGAATTTCATAGAATTAGGGTGTGAAAGAAGAGACGGATTTAGGACTTGCTATTTCACTGAAGATAACAGTAAGTATCTTGTTCAGTGGAACAGGAATATAGTTGAGCCTATGGTCAATAGACAATGTGGAAATCAATGGTTTTCTCAGAATGAAAACCAAAAGGAAAAAAACCTCTTTTTCTTGAATGAAAGCACACCTGAGTGAAGCACAAATCTAAGCACCTTTAAAATTAGGTTTAGTTGCAAAAGGAATTGTGCTATTACCCATGAAGTAATATTTTATGCCTATTAATGGAAGTCGACATAATGTAAGTATACTAATTTTCTCTGCCGAGGACTTTCTTTATTCCAGTCGGAAGGGTATGTACATGCATGAACAGGCTGTGCCGAGGTGTGTGTGAATGTCTTTGTTCCACAAAAGGAAATCTGCAGATGTCTTGAGTGGTTTATAATGAGCAGAGCTGTAAGACCCATTACCTTTCACTGGAATTGTGCCCAGTTTTATTTTTTCATTCTTAGTTTCACCTGTTCTCATGAATATCTTCTGCATATGAATGTAGATACACAAGACAGGATTTGAATGTTTCTATGGCCTTCTGCTGCTGTTGTATAATTTTCTCTTTTATTGTCTTAGTAAGCCAATAAAACAACTACATGATAATCAGACAATCCACTAAAAACCTGTGGCATATGTAAATAACAACAAAACTTATTGCAAGAAGACAATGTTGTTATATAATAATGTGGTTATCCAAAACTGTTTATTTTACTTCATGAGCTGGAGATAATCCCAAAATCATTCAGTCCAGACTTTGATCTAAGGAAGAATAATAAAACTTTGATCATTGTTGAATTGGCAGCTGCTATAGAAAGCCTATGTTATATTTCTCTCTTAGTAACACTGGCTAATCCAAAATAACTGATAAAAGAATTTGATGACTGCAGCTTAGGGGTGCTTCCTGACTTGACCTGAAGTAATCTCTGTCCAAAAATGTCTATAAATATTTTTTTCTATTACCAGATGTTTTGATATTTGAGATTAACGACAAAAATGTTTTGTGTACTTAGATGTGCAGTGCACATTTGGAATCAGTTAACCAGGAATTCTCTGGTTAACTGATTACGTTCATACGTAATATGATTAATTTACAATAAAATTCTGATGCCATTATGTTGCCTTCTATCTTTCTGAAAATGTCTATGACTGTATTATAGTTACCACAGTGAGAGCGTATTTCTTTCCATGCTTGCAACAGTCAATATTTTCCTACATGTTTGCGTAGGAAACACCACTTGTGATGTTCTTCCTTTAGAGCTGCAGCTGGACAGTGGCAAATTTTTCTAGGTTTAATATTTTAAAACTCAAAGGAGAATGTAAAAAAACCAAAAAGCCATCTAACCTTTTTTTCATCATAAATTGAGATTTTTGAAAATTCCAGAATTGTATGGGTCAACAAAGCTCACGGACTTGTGAAGTTTCTTCGGAATTTCTACCCATAATACATTCAATAAAGAAAATGGCTGAAAACTTACTCAAATGGCAGTTGATTTTAGGATCTTCAGTGTGTTTTGTATATCTAGATATAACATGATCTCAGGTTATACATTACCCCTAGGTAATGCAGGGGTTTTTCAAATCTGTGTGGCAGGGATGTTGAGAGGTTCATGTAATGTTTGGTATAGTGTTTAAAGACTAAAGTGCCATGAAAGGGTTACACTTGTTCTTCCTCTGGCCAGGCTGGCATGGCACTGTGCATTCAGCTTGTTCTGTACAGTTTGTGGTGGTACAAAAGTTAAGCAGGGCAAGATTCAACCTTTCCCTTCTTTTGCTGTGAGTTTTCCAGCTGTCTGGCTCCCTGCTTGATGTAGATAATCTGCAGATTTAAAGTTTTCTTTAATAACACTGCTCTTGTGTTTTGGGCAGTAAATCCTATTGAGTTAAAAGTGTTCAAAATTTAGGTTTGGGAGATTTTGTGACTTTTTGCAATAGCAATTTCCCCCTCTTTCTCTTGTCCTCTGGTGACAGCTTTTGTGGATACTGGGAGTTCTCATTTTTCCTTTCTGCAAGGCGCACAGGCCAAGCAGACCAGTACTATAAGATGCACTTCATTCTCTGTCCAATTGTTCCCACTCCGTATTTATCAAAAGCAAAAAGACTATGTGCCTGAAGGGGGATTAAGACTCCTACCATCTTGCTATTTATGATGCTCAGGAGGTATTTTTAGTAAAGGTTGTTGGCGCTGCTGCCCAAGGGTATGGCTGAGAGAGGGTAAGTCAGGAGGCAGCCAGCTGAAACTAATGAGTACTATGGCTGGAATTGCAGGGAAGGGGTGACCCCAGCAAAGACCCCTTTGGTGGTTGTGTGTGTGCGTATGAATGTGTATGTGTGCACATAAACAGATTCGGAGTCTATGTTTAGAAAACAACTAAAGAAACTATGATCGGCTGTGCTCAGTGCAGCCATTTGAAAGAGGGGAGGAGATTAGTTCATGCTCTGTTCCACACAATTCCTATTCCTGAAAGATTATCGGAGTTACGTGGAATGGTTTTTATATGATACTCAGTTTCCATAGCTGAACCCTCCCTCCAAATGTACAGGTCCAGCAAGATCTGTCTGTTGCTAATACAGATTATGACTCAGTTTTCTGAGGAAGCAAGGTCAAGATTGAGCCATGTTCTGCCCTTTTTAAATTTGCCTCCTACACTTTCCTCTGGAGACCAAGAAGTCACGAGAGCAGTGGGTGAAGGAGACGGTGAGTAAGAGCTGTAGAGAGTGGAAAAGGAATAGAAAGGCACCTGAGAACGGTGAGCAAAAGAGACATATTTAAAGCAGAGTGGGGCAAGAGAGCATCCGTGGAAATCCTTCTTCAAGCTGGTACAGAGGCAGAACTGACGCAGACCAGAACTGGCCCTGAACCTAAAAAAGATTAAAAGAGATGGGAGTACAAAACATTTGGAGAGTTACAGAAAGGAGTTGTAAGTGTTCTGATGTCAACAAGTTTTTTGTTTTTATTTCTTTGGGTTTTGGACACCCCAAGTAGCCTACCAGTCAGTCAAGGGGAGTGTGTGCTGGAGTAACTGTCCTTACAATTGCTGCAAATTATTTTGTGATTTTCTGAAGGGAGCGGCGGGAAGTACTGGTTTGTAATCGCCTGAGGAAAAACTCTTAGCTGCCTAAAACCTCTGAACGCTTCACAGACTGATCTAGGAGCTGGTGCTCTGCCAGATCCTATTTTTAAGCAATTATGTTTCTCTCCCAACTTTATGAAGTTATGCTTCTCTAGCAATATCACACAAGCGTAGGGCCTGGAAAGGGAGGGAGGGGACACGTGGGCAAGCATATGACTTTTGAGGGGAGAAATATAAGACTAAGTTTGATGCCATGTTTCTATGTTTGCATAGCAAAGAGCTGATCTTCAGTGGGACTGAACAGCTCCAGCCCTGGTGTGTTTCCATCCTGCTGAGTTACACAGTCCCTGTTGCTACTTAGAAGTAGAATCTGTTGTTTTCCTTGAATACATAATTCTTTTCTACTAATGCTTTCTTTGCACTGCAAGTTGATGTTTCAAACAGAAGTATTAAGAGATTTCCTAGGGCAATTAGGAAACCCCATCAGCTGGGGCATGTAGAAAAACTAGAAATGCCAACAGAAGTCCTGTGTTAACTCACTGGGAATGGATTAATTATGAGATCAGCTATGATGTCCTTTTGATTTCTGACATGTCTAAAGAGCCCCATAGATGCAGTCAGAACTGATCAAAAGTATTTTTGTGAATGTAACAAGTAGTTTTTCTACTTGCAAAATACACTTCACGTAAATGAAATTGGGAAGACAGAAAGAATAACTGGAAGAGAAAATAAAGTCCACAGGAATCACTGCTGCTGCCTAAACACTAGCAATGCTATTAACAGTTCCAAACTTAACAGTTTTAGTCAGAATGTATCTTCCTTCATGCTGGCAGGAAAGCTCAGTTTACTTAGTGTGTTCTCATTTTCTGATTTCCAGCAATAAATGTTATATCAAAAGTGTGGCCAATGGACCATGTAAGAGTTAGTGTGTCTGAGATTTTTCCAAGCTCTAGGATAAAAAAATGATGTTTTGACACCAATAAGGGAGAGTGTTGCTCTGTTTAAAATGCATGTTAGTGTGCCTGCTCAGGAGTTCTTTAAAGTGTGGAGTTCTTAGTAAAGCATTCATTGATGTTTCTTCCCCAGACTGTATTCCAGAAACAGTACTCATCATGGACTGAAATAGTTCTTGACTACTGTTAAGTTTCATTTTCTGCCCCACCCTCCTTAATTTCTGTAATGCAAAATAACCCAGTAGTAGGAAGTCTTTAATTCAGCTTTTCATTCTGTCCAACATTATTTACCGCTAATATTTATGGGTTCTGTAAGCATGCTACTCTTAATATTAATAGTTTGTCTTGGGAGCACAAATGTTTAGCATCAAATTCATTTTCCACTAAGAACTGGAAGTTAAAAGCCTTTCTAAAATGATTATTTTCCTGTTTTATATGTCTTGAAAATGTCAAGCAGTACTGTTGGTTACACTTGAGCACAGTATTCTGCAGTATCAGAGGGTGAGACAGACACAGCAATTTGATCTTTCCTAAGTGCTTCAAAATATAATCAGCATGCCTTTTATTTCTGATCTATTTTTTGCCTGAATGACTGTTTAGAAACTGCAGAGGGCAAAGAATATATTGACAAAAAGTCTTTTTCGGTAGTGGAGCTCTTGGAAGACAAGCTATACTCTCTTGTGTTGTGTAAATCTAGAATAACTGTGAAGGCCAGCAGAATAATTCTAGATTTGTGCTAGTCAGAGAGATGAATTGGTCAGATTTTTGGTCATGATATGAAGTAGAGGAAGACGTTGAGCAGAGGAATGGTTGTAGAGACAGTTCATCCTGCCTTGAGGCAGGAAGAGGAACACAGCTTTTTCAAGTCGCTTTTACCATTAGCATTTGGTGACTTACAGGGTTCTGTGCTATGGGACATACGGATTTATTAATCTGTGTTCAGTCTGAACCCCTGTTTTGGACACTTCCTTTAAAACAAGTTTTTTTGCGTGTGTATTAGTATGTGAAAGCACAGAGAACCTCAACAATATATTGTTATTTAGAAATTTAGTGGATAATGAAGATAGTTATACTTTGGCATGTATAAAAGAATGTTAATTATATACAGTGATTCATAAGCTACATGAAGCTGAACAAGCATTCCCCCCATTTGAAAGTACGAAAGTAGGCATTGTGGTCTTTGGGGAATTGTTCATCCTGGCAGTTACAAGAGTCTAGGTAAAACCTCTATTTCATCCACAATCTGCTTTATCTGATCTAGGACATGCTAGATAACATGCTATCCTAGAAGGAAGGTGTGAAAATTACTTTTAGCTGTTTCTAGAGTGTTATGACTGATGTCAGATGTAGGTTAGTGCAGGGAAGAGAAGTTGTATAAAACTTGATAGGCAATTGATCCTACTCTTAATGAGTTCCAGTTCTGTATATTAATCAAAATACTGCTGTCCCTTCCTCCCTCTCTCCCTTCCTCCCTCTGGGCTAAACCCTGCACTGAACTGAGTAGCTCTGTTGAATTCTCTTGCCATCCTGGCAACCACGTTGGAAAACTGCTGGAAACATGAGGAACTCTACAAATTGTAAGTGCATGTATATAGATGTTTTTGTTCAGTTATTGATGATCAGCTGCTGCTGGTCATGATTTCTGGGTTAGCTGAACCACAGGCAAGTACCCATTTGCCTAGTGCATAGTTTGCTTTCTAGTCATGCCTTATCTTCTCTAAAGAAAGTGCAGTATCTGAATATAGTTGTTATTTAGTTTTAATACCTCTTCGGAATAGCTTGTGTGCCAGTAGGGGCATGGAGGTCTTATCCCTAATCTAGAGCATGGTGGCTTTCTGTCTTGGAGGACATAAACGCTGTCAGCAGAATGAAGAGAGCTGAGACGTTGTTCAGTAACTAGGGGCAGAGATTTATTGCATGTTTTCATGACCTTTGCATCTTTTCATTACCTTTTACAACGTAAATACCCTGTAAAACTGAGCTACAAAAGGGAAGGCAGTGTGTTGCATTATGTTTTCTGATGCTGAATTCATGCTCCCTCTGATTTCTTCTTTTTCTTTTTTTTTTTTTTTTTTAAGCAGAGATTTGGCAATCGCTGTTTTTCAATTTATTTGACGTTTAGCCATCTGGAGCTGAGCAGAGCTTTAGTCACACACGTTAGCTGTGTTAAGTGGAGTAATGTAGGATCTAGGGGCTGAATTCAACTCTAAAGTAAGCACAGTGGAATTAGCAAAGTTACGTCGGGATTGGACTGGCTCTTTCAGCTGGCCGTTTGCTATGCAGGTTACTGAGAAATTTCATTTTGTTTTCTCAGCTCTGAGGGAGCTTGGTGTGAAGATGCCTGGGATGCTTGAGGTAAATTGCTGGACAAGTAAATGGAAACCACTCAAATAATTTCCAGTATTTTGTTTCTATCCAGGTTAAAACAAATAATTAGTCCTTCTCACTTGGTAATGCTCTATAGGGCACTTGGGACCTGCTAATGGCCCCGAGCTAGTGCGTACAAAGCCTATACTTTTAGCTGCGTTCAGGGTGCATCTCATTCCCTAGGTATCTCCCCAAGCCCTGCATTGCTGTAGCTCTCTGCCCCAGCTTTTCCAGAAGGGATGGCTCCAAAAGCAGAAGAGAGTGAATACAGTGTTATTAGGTGGTTGAATGATTTACTGCTGGTTTGTGTGTTAATTTCAATGGTGTACTGGGTACAGGGGATGGTATTGGTTTCAGTGGACAAGCTCTCTTATATAACAGTATCTCTATTTCCTTGAAAATGAGGCTGTCAACACCCTTCTGGGCAAACGTGTATATTCCACAAACATTATTATTGGTGAGGTTTCCTCCTTCCATTATGGTGATGTCCAGCTTCCTTCTGGGTCACATGAACATCCCATAATTGTTTTTTGTACCTCCCATAACAAGGCAGCGATGGGCCTGTGTCTCCAATCTGCTAACTTTAAAGAAGCTTGTATTCTTCTCCCTTTAATATTAGGACCCTGAACTCTTTGATATCAGTTCTGTATTTCAGGTGTATCTCCATGTGAGGCAGAATATTACTTTCATGACACTTTCCTCTACTTATAACTTGGCCTTGTGAGTGTTTTGTTAGGACCAGAAGGAGATTGTCGTGGTTTCTTGAAGGCAGAGCCTGGTTAGGAGACTGGAAATGATGCCATGTACAGGAGTGTGAACTATATTGCTGTTGCTGAAGTCCAGGTATGCAGGAATCAAAGCCTTCTGTTGCTCCTATCTACAGATCAGGAGTGTGATCGTAACTTACCATATGACATGACTTAACACCTTTAATTGAGATAGTTTGGGTAACAGTACAAGGGAAGTCACAGTGGCTCGAGTTTTAGGAAAGAACCTGTATGTTTTGTAAATAGGCTGAGCTGAAATCCATATCCCTGTGACTTAACTGTTTTTAGTTCCCAACCTTCATATGAGTTTGGGTATGGCTACTGCTGCCGAGGTTATGCTTTTGATAGGGTTTTAGGCAAGCCCCTGAGATTCATTTCAGAATTCCTATATCCTTTTTGGTTGCATTCTTGCAAATTTCTACCCAGTATGCTGCCCAGCCTGTCATTTAATTTTTTCTCTATGTGTGGCACAGCCGGACAGAATGAAAACCAGCAGGATTATAAATGTATATAGCTTCAGGTGTTATCTTTATTTTGTCAACATGTAGTCTAGCTAACACCTAGTGACTTTCTTTCCTCTTGGCCTTTGGTTTCTCTGCTAAAGACAGCTGCTCACAAACAGCTGTTTTGGTCCATTTTACAAAGCTTTGAGGATTAATGATTTTAATGCACAATACAGTAAAGGAACTCTGTTAAATCAATGCTCCCTCATTCAGTCATCAAGCTTTTTAATAATTAAAATGATTGCCCATAGTGGTTTTCTGCCTTTCCTGATGCCCAGAAGAGCAGTTACAGCCTTGACACAAGTGCTTCTATTCTTGTGCAGATGAGCTGAGGGCTGAGCCTAACCACTGCCATACGGTGGGGTCAGGACCTTTCAACAGCTCTGAGAAATTGGCAGATTGTAAAAGCTGATCTGCAAAATCACTTCACCTGTATTTTCAGGTTTGGTATAGGAGAACTGGTTAAGAAGTGCAAATTGTGGGAGATGCAGTATAGCCCACATACAGAATCACTCAGTGAGAAAACGTGCTTACACTTGTGCTAGTGTTAGTGAAGTTCATTGTAAAGTATCTGGTTAGCAGGCATTTCCTGAGACTTACGTGCATCATCATAAATTTTATTGCCATAAGTCAGACTAGGTAATGGTAGATGCCTTAAAATCCGTGAATTGTGGAATGAAAATAATTTGAGACAGCAGTCATGGAACACATTTTGAGTGTGACCTCCCACCATTATAGCCATCAGCTGTCACCTATAAGTTGATCTTTTCCTTTGAGTGCAAAGTGTCATGCCAATCCGGTGAACAGAACTGCCTGTTGAGGACGTGGGACAAATGAGGTGGCTCAAGGCCTTGTCTGGGAACATTTACTCATGGTCCAAACTCAAGACTGGAGTTTGCGGTGTGAAGTGGCCTGCATCACTAGATTTTGGGGATTTTATTTCAAAAACATTTATTACTTAGTTCTGTCCACTTCCTAAGTGAGCCTGAATTTGTGGTTTACTAAGCAAGTATGTAATTTAAAATAGTTGGGTCTTTATAGCAAGTCATCATTATTAGTGTGTTTAACAAGATTCAGAGCACTGAAATTAGGAAGTTTTGTGTCGGTAAGTGTTACCACTGATGTCATTCAGAGCCGACCCAAGTTCTGTGATGCTCCACTGCTAAGTACAGGCTAACTCAGACTTTCCTCAATGCTGCAGCTTCTCTCCTACTATGTGATTCAACACACCAGGTGTCAATGGTTAGCATGATCTATCATGGCAGGTGCAGGTCATGGTATAGGAGAGGATATGTAAGATGAGGCTGTTATATCCAAGGGGGTTAGAAAGCACAGATGATAGCATAACCTAGTAATGCTATGTTATTCCTTCTCTGTCATCTAGACCAGCATGCTAAGCATGTCTCCCATTACCTAGTCCAGAGTGGTGCTGTCTTATTTGTGCAAGAAGAATGTTAATGATATTTGGAATAGGCTTAAGTAGGATTTAAGTGTCATGCAGATGTGGGCTAATCCTTTGCCTGGGGTTGTAGTCACTTTTTACGCAATCACATAGTTAGCCTTTTTGCTCCAATGTAGATAGGTACAAAAATCAACAGTTTTGAATTACAAATACAAGTTCTTTTAACTCCACTTGGTAGCCTAGGGCATGTCACAGTATCTCTAATACGCTGTCCTGAAAAGATGTAATAGACATTTACCACAGCATTTCATGATGCAAATCTATTCCTAGTTAGGTGACGTGATTATAGGGAAAAAGAGAGAAGGGTTTTTTTGCTTTGAACAGGGTAAGTTAAAAGACAAAATCAAGTTTTCCAGCTTTACTGCTTTAAAAGAAAATATCATTAGGAAAATCTCCGTAAATGTATTTTTGCTCTTACCCGCCCAGTCATAAATTGATATACCAGATGATCAACTTGGAGGAAAAAAAGTACGGGATAACTTACAACCGGAGGCTTGTATCGAGGCTACATTAGGGAGCAAAATAGAGCAGGTTTAAAGCTGTGTTTGGACGACCTTCAAATCCCATCTGCGGATTTCTTTTTAGCTTCGAGTTTCAAATGTCAGCTGCAAGTAGATCATTGCACCAGAAACACTTAGGCAATGAAAGATCAAGGATGTCCTCTCTTTGCATTTGTTTTAGAGGAGAGAGAACTGTGTCCCTCATTAGGAACTGCTGTCTGTGGGTAGACCGATGTCTCCGGGAGGAATTGGGAAATCTTGCACACTGGGTTGATGCATTAATCAAGGGTGAAAACGGGAATATCTCCACTAGGTAAAACAAAAACATTAAAAATCCACTATGTTAACATACTATAAAATACTGCTTCAGTCTGGTGTTTGGGTTTTATGCCATGAGGCATGAATATCCATGGCTAAGAGCAGTAAAGATTTAGAGAGTGTGGATGTTGGGGGAAGAAAGCCAAAACACTACTAGGGTATAGTTAAGTATATTTAGCCAGCATAACGATCTCTTGCCACCTTGAATTATAGAATTTACCAACAAATCCAAAAGGCAGGCTGAAGGAGGAAATCTCCCCCCATCTCCCGTTTTAGTTGTGGACTTCCCTCTGGTGCTTTCATTGCTTACATGAAAGAAATGGGGATAAAGGGGAAGTATACACAAGGCACTGTTATTCCAGAAGCAAAACCTTATGTCAGAGGTTTCTGTCAGCCAGGATGATCCTTGAGTCCAGTAAAAACAAACTGAGCCTTAGCTGCCTCCAAGAGGCATTTGGCAGAACTGAAGGGTTGCTCAGAGAACTAAGAAGCTGCTCCGAAGTGCTGTAAAAGCTTCAGGAGCTTTAATTGTTACCACTGATGTCATTCAAGCCTGATTCCCACTGGAACTTCCTCTGTGTTAATTATGGTCCTGAGGATGATAACTTGGCAAACGCAGCTGCAGCATTGCTGTTGCATCAGTTAATTAATCATCCAGGCTGGATTGGAGAGAAGATGTGTTTCTTTACTCTCATTATAAACAGCTGTAGAGAAGTGGAAAGGTTTTGATGACTGAAAGTCCCTTTTCAGCTGTGTTACAGTGCGAGGGCTGTGCGATCCTAATAGTAGTGTGCAGTTCTTGTATGTTCATGTTTTCAAAGACATGGTGGTGCTTTTTCCCAAAAAAGAAATATGAAACACATCAAACTCTACAAAAGCAGGTCATCTTCGACTCCTCAGTACAGCTATAAGAAAAAGCTTTATGAATGAAATTAATCCAGCTGTAATAACTTTTTAAAAATAACTTTCACAGGTGAAGGAGACAGATCATATTAGGAATAAATTGAAGATACCCAGAGCGGTTTTCTTAGGCAAATGTAGAGATTTTTTCTGGGATGGCTTTGGGAATAGTTTGCATGCTCTCGTGATGTTGATGTCACTGTAGGGTTATTAGTCTTTCCTTAGTGCTGCTTGCTGACCTGCTGCTTGAAACAATGCAAACATCTGAAGAGTACAGCTCACAGGATTCCCTAGCAAAGCCTCAGCTGTAAGAACGTGGCCTTTAAAGTGACCTCTGCCAGTTTGCCCCTGCAATGATCTGACTGTCTCTTTATCTGGTCCTGTTAATCATAAGGAATATTTATGGAATCTGTTGTCTGAAGTGCAAGCTGTAGCATCTGAATGTTATTTCAGCTAAATTTTGAAGCTAATGAGATGGCATGTATTTACATTGCTGAACTGGGTCACTCTTTTTCTTTGTGAAATTTGATTCTGAATGTGCTTGAGAACAGAAGTAACACTTTTCTAACACCATTATTTGGTTGTTTAGGCAGATAAAAGCCTCAAGCTGCTTTGTGTAACGTGCCTCACAGATCCTCAGGTTGGCTTTTTCTAAGGCAAGAATAACTTCCAGAAATGTCAATAGAGGTGAGAAATGATTATTTTGGAGCTTGTAAATTAAACTAACTGCACTGAAGACATGTTCTTCCTATGTGGTGACAGGAAACAGTGATAAATATGATGACATATTCATAGTGATAAAGATATCCTACAATCTGTAATTATGTTCTTCCTAGTTTGTTAATTAACTGATTTCCATGGCATTTTTGCAGGGAGAGGAGGGCTGTGTATTATTAGCAAGGCATTGCAGATTTTGGGTTTTGTCCAGTGATTTTTCAGGACAAATATGGCTAAAATAGTGGTCTACATTGTCTGTCCTTGGGAGCACACCTGAGTCTGGAGTGAACTTCCTGGTATTACCTGGGAAAACCTCTTGCTGTGCCCCATGCTTGGAGTATTCCCCAAGATGTACTTAATCACGCTACAGATGACCTGTCTTTGTGGTGATAAATTAAAATAAAAAATGACCTGGCATCCTGCCTTGTAGGGTGCTGAGGTATCTGCTAGCAGGGCCCTGGTATCTGCTTTTGCAAAACCAGTAAGATTTATAGGAGACCTGTATTAAGTTCAGGCTTCCAAAAAGATGTTAGGGAGAGCTGGTGCTGCATTTTGGGAGCCCCTTGTAATCCAGAGCTAACTCAGGAATGATCCGTTTGCAGCTGTATTGCTTTAGATGTGAATTTCCTTTGAAACAGTAAGTGTAATTTCAGTGTTTTAAGATGGACATGATCAAGGTCAAGATATTAAAAATAAAAATCTGAATTTCCAAGCCATTGTCCCTTCTTTGACACTAATCTGATGTGTGAAGGCAGTGATTTTCTCAGTACTATCTTTTTTTGTTTGTTTGCATCTGGTTTAGGTCACATGCAATGAAATTGTACTTTATGACTGAAGTAAACCTGTCTGCTCTTGGCTGCACTTGTAGGGTCATAGGGATTTTGACGGTGATAGGTGAGAGAGCACTTGCCCAGCAAGGTGAAGAGGCTGAAGATAGACACAGTGTGAAAATGCTGCACAGATTGCTTCCTTTGGAGTGGTCAGGCCACCGCAAGAGCCTACGGCGGGGTTTGCTCTGTGGTGGTCCTTTGCCTGAGCAGAGTTTGGAACCATTGGTCATGGCCAAGAGTGTGCTGCCAATTGTGTCTTTATTCCTACAGTTGGTTTTTTTCTTTCAGGGTTTTTTCCACTTGCTGTAGCCTAGTAGTGAGGATTGACCATGAAAAGCTTTTCCTTTTACTCCTTGTTTTAATCTTTTATTGTAGGCTACTTCATGGTGTGTTGTGATTCCCTGCATTAAAGTCTGAAAATGTCAGTTGCTGAATGGAGAAATAGTTTTAGTCATGAGATTAAAAATTACTGGCTTTTTTCAAGATCTGGATTTTGATTATTAGAAATATACTTACCATGAAAAGTTTGCCTTGTGCATTTAAGAATTCATTACAGAAAAATGGTGAGGAATAATACCACAGGGTTTCATTTTTGAGGAAGAACAAACTTTTTTGGAAATGTGATTTAAGCTCATTTAAATCTGTTAAAGCCATTTTTTCCACATTTTTGAAACTGTAGAGATTCCTTTAACCATAGTTGTGTTGAGTTGACCTAAGGCAAGCATTTAGCTTGTGGACTGCTTTTTTTGTTTGAGGAAACTGACGCTAATACATGGGCACATCACTAAGGTGGCATTTACTGTGTCTGGTCTGAATGGTTGCTGAGGAACAAAAAGTGTCATTCATCCTGAAAGATACATGACAAGGGTGATAAATTAACATTCGTAGGTACTTTTTTATGTTAATTGGAGAGAAAGCATTGATGATTTAGTGTGGAGGAGATGCTTGTCGTTTTGGCAACTACTGATAGATAAGGTGAATTTTGCTCTAAAAAAATGCTTTATGTTGTTAGATTCGCACTGGGAAGCCCAGCAAGGCTGGGGTGAATGATGGACATTGTGCCAATGTCCATCACATTTACACACTGTGAAAGATCAGTGCCTGAGGACTTGCTAATCTAAATAGGCAGCAGAAACAGAGAAACAGTTTGTAGCCTTTATTTATTTACTTATTTATTAATAACGCAAAGTATGTAAAGCTTTTTTAATAATTTGGACTCATTATAATAAGTAGTTGTAAAGGAGCTGGACTGGCAGGCAAATTGCTGAGAGTTCATCAGGGAAGCACAGATAAACACAGTTCATCAAATGGATTAACCATGACATATATTATAGGTACACGAAAGACGTTGAAAAATGAGTGACAGACCCTGAATCAAGTTAATTAAATTCACTTTGGCAGAGTAGTGGATTCTTTGTTGCAGGTAAAGGGAGACGTGCCGTTTTTCAGGGAGTGGTGTTAATCAGAGGTATGCGCTGGCGTTGTGCTGCGTTAGGAGGGTTGTGAGATAGACTTCAATATCCGTCTGGCACATGTTTAGCTTTGGCCGTTACAGCCTGGTGCATAGAGGATCCATGTGAAAACGGCATTTTAATTAAACTTTTTTATTTTATTCAGATCAGAATGTTGAAATGAAGCTACACCTTGCATGATTTTAGCTCTAATTTACGGACTGATCTTTAGCAAAGCAGTAAGAATCACAAGATTTAGAACATCAGTCTGTATATTATA
>NW_009195010.1:0-250 GCF_000690835.1 Fulmarus glacialis | reverse complement strand
TTCGCCCCCTTGCACCCGGACTCCCCAGCCAAGACCCAGGTCACGCATCCCACTCCACAGAGTGGGATACAAAAATACACACAAAGTGAGAGCTGCCAGGGGATGGAGGCTGCCCCATGAGCCCTGACCCCATGGCAGCATCCGTCCCAGAGCTGCAGCAGCAGAAGCACGAGGTCAGCGGTCCCCGGGGTCCCTCTGCCAGCCCAGGAGGGCACTGGAGAGCCTGGTGAGGGGCAGCCCAGCCCCACCG
>NW_009195009.1:0-8892 GCF_000690835.1 Fulmarus glacialis | reverse complement strand
CTATGATTCTATGATTCTATGAATAAGAATAGTCATCTTTTAGTGAAGGCCAGGTTAGGTCCTATGCTGAAATGCAAAATAAACAGGCATAAAGCCACACTACTCAAAATGACTGTAACTGCAGTGCAATGGGGAGCTTTTTGACAATGTTGAACCTGGCGTCTTTGTGGAAATTTAGCACTTAGCCTGCTTGACAGAAAAGGACAACCTGAACCATACTTTATGTTTCAACAAAAAATCAAAGTCTGGCTTGCCACACATTTCCAAAATGTTCTCCTATATATGTTTTTGACACTTATTGTATTGGGTTTTTTTCTTTTTTATTTCGAAGTTGGAGAAGGAATGTTTTATTTAAAATAACAAGCCTCACGTCTTAGAATTATTAGCTGAAGCTAATAGCTAGCCATTTGAGCCTCTCGTGTGTACCCCAGATGGAGAGGCAGAGGAACATAACTCTGACAACTGAGAAAAAGAGCCAAAAGTAAGTAAATAATTGGGTACAAGTCTGTGCTACTCAAGAGAGAGTAATATATTATGTCCTGTAGAATAAACCAAATGTAACGACACTTAAAACGTATTAGTTAGAAAGAGGAATAAAAACACTGTTTAGATATAAAAAGTAGTTCACTGTTGTGAAAGACTAGTAAGAGCAAAGTAAGAAAAACACACACACTTTTTTGATTGATGTTATGTTGTTTTATCAGTTTTCCTCTGTATTTATGTTCTGACAGGTAAGTATTTTGTTTTGAAGAGGAACTCCCAAGTCACCACAATTTTAACATCTCAGATACTGCAGATGGGAAATCTATGAAGGCAGCCAAACAGCTTTGGATGTGAAGATGTGATACAGTTTGCTAAAGAGTACTATTGTCACTTGCAGGCATAGCTGAAAAAGAGCGATGAATTGTGGAATATCATCCAGAGATCCAGAGGCAGACACAGGGGCTGACATTAGGAAAGTAATTAACATGGGCAAAGGATCTATGGCTGCTAAAAATCTCAACTTGAAGCTTAAAATTGTCTCAAGTCCTGTTTGTGCATTTTTTTTAAGAAGGTATACTGTGTTTTTTTGTTTTTTGAATAGAGAATCATAGATTATTATTCTTATTGTTTCATTTTTCCATGCTCCTATAGTGATTTTTCACTGTTTATTATTGTTGTTCATTCTTATTCACCTTAATATTTAAAGAGGTACATAATTAAAGTGCTTCAAGATTAAATTCATAAAAATAAGAATAGCAACACCAAATGAAAAATAAATTATTAATTTACAATTTCTTTAGAGTACTCATTTATTTAGAAAGATATAAATTAATGGCAGACACACTCGATTTTCCACCTTTTTTAGATATATAAATGAGTTGTAAGAGACTGTCAATATCAGAGGCAGTATTTGAGTAAACATCAGTAACTGGGATATAACTATTTACTCACTCTTACTTTTAAGGAGTATTTATTTTGTTTTGGTTTGGTTTTAATAATGGTTGGTGAGAAGATAAAAGAAAGTAACATTTGACAAACCTTGCTACTTATACAGACTTACAATTCAAACTCCTCAGAACTGGAAAAATGTTAATCTAATAGAAAATGAATCTCATGCATACAACTGAGGGAATTAAACACTGGGTTAGACTTCTTACTTACATGACAGTTTTGAGAAAGAGCAGAAAATTGTAGAAGCTTCAGGAAATTTGCACTGCATTTGGCAGACTCCATGAGTCAGCTGGAGAGACAGTACCAACATCTTTCCCCTGGGAGGTGCCTTAAAGAGGAAGCGGAGGCCCTTAAAATACCAAAACACTGCCACTAAGTTCATGCTTGTGTTCCAAAGAGAAGAAAGTAAGACTAGAAAGTTCAAAGAATGCTTCATAACTTACCCATTTTTTGTTTACATTTCTTCCAAGCCAACTGTCTGTTGGCAGCCAATCCTTATCAGTCATGTGGAGGTCAGTGACCACTGGAGGCATATCCTGCCCTCCTGGCCAATCACCCTTGCAAAAATTAGACAAGATCAGAGGATGTCTTTCACAAACAATGTAGACTCAGCACAAATAGAAATTGGGAAATGCTTTTTATGGAAAGATGGCATTTAAATGTCATATTTGATAGACAGGGCTTCACTTTTTCACCTGGTAGAGCTCTGTCAGCAAAATAATTTCTGGAAATCTGTTCAGATAGCCAACACTGGTACCAAAAATGCCTGAATCCCTAAATAAATGACTAGTCTAAAGAAATTGTAAATTAATAATTTATTTTTCATTTGATGTTGTTATTATTATTTTTATGATTTTATGGATTTTACCCTTCCAAAGACCATACAGCTATATCATTGAGGCAGATTCCAGAATTTCCAACTTCCTGATAAGGAAAGATACATTTCATGGTATGTCTGTTTCTCCTAACTTATCATGAAATCTGTGAAAGAAACTAATGAAATTATTTGCCCATTGTAAAAAATGAGGTGAGAGAAGGAAGAGGGGGTGGAGCTGCTCCAGGTGCCAGAGGAGAGCCCTCCTGCAGCCCGTGGAGGGACCAAGGAGGAACAGGTTTTGCCTTGCAGCCCATGGAGAGGACGATGCTGGAGCAGATATCTACGCTGCAGCCCATGGAGTACACCACACTGGAGCAGATGGATATTTCCTGAGGGAAACTGCAGCTTATGGGAAGGATCCATGCTAGAGCAGCGGAAAAGTGTGAGGAGGAACGGATGGCAGAGAAAAACTGTTACGGCCTGACCACCCCCCACCACCACCACCATTCCCCATCCACCTGCACTGCTCAAGGGAAGGAGGTAGAGGAGTTGGGAATGAGGGACTGAAGTTGAGCCTGGGAAAAAGGAGGGAGTAAGAGAAAGGTGTTTTGGGTTTTGTCTTTGTTTCTCATCATCCAAATCTATTTTAATTGGCAATAAATTAAATTAATTTTCCCCAAGTTGAGTCTGTTTTGACCATGATGGTAACTGGTAAGTGATCTCCCTCTCTTTATCTCAGCCCACAAGCTTTTCTATCTTATTTTCTCCTCCTGTCCTGCTAAGGTCGGGGAATGAGAGGGCAACTAGGTGGGCATCTGGCAGCTGGCCAAGGTCAACCCACCACACTTTGTAGTCAGAACACAGTTCCTACTTCTGTCATTTCTCATCTCTGCTCCCTGTATTTGTACTGCCTCCAGCTACTGTCCTTTCTTTCTGTCTTTTACCCCTTCTAAAGAGTCATAAGAACACTACCCTCTTCCCTTTCAAGTCCTTTTAAAAATACCTTCAATAAATTAAATAATTGTGGCTATTAGTAAACAGGTAGCAAATAACATCTGTAATAAAAAATAAAAACAAACACACAGAATGCTTTTATTCATTTGTAGATTTCTGTTCAATGCATTCAGTGTAGAAAAATCTGACCCCATATAGGCAATAAAAGTGAGACAAATTATTTGAAAGTTTGACTTTTGGGAAAAAGATTCATCTTCTTACCTAGTTCAGAAGTTGAATCACTTACTCATTTAAATGGATCTCTTACAAGTCCAGTGATTTTTCAGTTTGTTACACAGTGTGCAAATATTCAGTATAAATCTCAGAGATCACATTTAATACCCTTTTTTTCATTAGAAATTGGCAGAGAAAACAAGGCAGTCTCAGTTAATCTAATTACAATATGACTGAAAAATACATTTCTATTTTAAGACAGGATTAAGATATTTAATATTATTAACATACAAGAATTTGAAATCTTTAAACTGGAGGCTCAGCTTTCTTTCTATGCCCTGAAATCGTTAATGTTTGATTGAAATCATTAATGGTATCTAAAATGCAAAAGATTAAACCTTACGTAAGCCTAGTATTTCTTTGAGAATTTATAAGTGTAATTTTTCCACTAGTAGTTAGATAATTTTGTGCCAGACTTAAAAACAAACAAACAAACCCTGTTCTTTGAATACCTGTGCAGATATTGAAAAAGCAAGATCCTCAGCTACATTTCAAAGGAGTCTTAAACCTACAGGAGCTAAGGGACTTGGCAACTTTACTCTAAACAGGTGTTCAGTTCTTTTGGGGTATTACCAGTGATGCTCAGGCCAAAAAGTGCCACGCCTGAAGCCAAATCTCAAATCCACAAAGCCAAGTGTCATCCAAACCAGTCTTTCATCAGTAAACATCAACAAAAGAAGACTGAACAGAATTTTACATGGACTGGACTGAACTGTGGATTTTACATGCACGGCTGTCTCCTTTTCCACTCCCCCTTCCCAATACTTTATGGTCTGTTTTGATATGACTTGTTCATTTTATCAGAGGGTTCTAAAAAGTACTAAAATCTATGCTACCAAATATAGAATTTGTTGAGAATCAGGATCTCATTAAGGCCACCTTCTATCTTTTAAAGATTAATAGGAAATTATTAATCTTTTACCAATGATGGGCTGTAAAATGTAAACTTTTTACTTAATTATATAGAAACTTATTTCAATAATTTCTACCCAATTCAGACAAGTTTTTCCTCCATCTGTTGCCTCCTCCGCTCCATGTTCAGACAAACATTTTGCCAAAGAACACTAATTATCTCAGAAAAGTTAAACCCTTCATCAACACCTATATATAGCAATTATCAATATGGATTTAAGGTCTGTAGCAAGCAAAAAAAAAATTGAGAAAACACCACCATTCTATTCAAACCAGTCAGATTTCAGGAAGAGAAAGGAATAACATTAAGGTTACAAATTACTCTACTGCAGGTCTAAATCTCAAATGTTTTGAAACTCTGTTAGAATATTATTGAAGGAAGTACTGCCAGTACCTTCATTCAAAAGAAGGATTAATTTGAGAAAAACAGCAGGGAAGGAAGTTGAAACAGCCTTACTCAGTAGCATCTGAGTTTTCTTGGGAAGTCTCTTATTTAAATACTAACCATACCATATGGCTTCCAGATCTTACCAGAAAGGTTTCAGGCTAAATTTAACACAACACAGGAGACAAGCTGGATAGTATTTTAGTCAGATCACATAAAAAATGTAAGAATATAATCTAAAAAAACATATTGGAAGCCTGCAGGCAATTCTTGTGTATCTTCGTCTACTTTATTCCACTCCTTGAGTATGTTTCAGCTAATTTGATTGGAGGCAACAAGTTTCTGAGGTCTTTATGACCAACTTGCTACACCCCTTGCCTTTGTATACTACTCCTCTTTCCACATATAATGTTACATATTATATCATTGTTCTTGAATCTGATCTATTTAATAAAAGAAATGAAGAGAAAAAAAAATCCTTTCTCTCGATATTAATTGCTAAACTTGGTTATGACAACAATGAACGTAAATATCTCATTACAACCTTGTTTGGTTTTCACACTAAATCTGAGCTTAAGTTGAGCTACTGTTTTCACACTATAGCTAGCAGTTTGTTTTTCAGTTCTCCACCATCCATGTTGGCACTCTTCCTGAGAGAATCCTGCTGTCACAGGGCTCTCCTCTTAAAAACTTTTTTCATTGTAGCTTCCTGGTTTGGCTGTTTTGTTGGTTTTTTTTTTAAATCAGTTCTGACTATATCTAGATGATGACATAAGTTGCTCGGAGACATACAGCTGCTGAAGGCTCAGTTTTGCACCCAAAGGGCAATTCTGAAAGTATGTGGACTCTCTTAGCTTCACTGACATAACCAGGAGTAAACACCTATGTTTTGCTAGAACAGCAGTGGAGGTCATCTAAGTATTGTCTTCTAGGTTTTCTCTGTAGTTTCAAATTGCAAAAACTCCAAAGGCACTATCTGCCAAAAGGTCTTTCAAGGAGAAGTAGCAAATGGAGTATAGCAATTGTCCACAAGCTATGAAACATCAGCTTTCCACACATGACAGTATTGGTTTTTCTGTCATCAAAAGGAGGAATGAAATGGAATTAAACCTGCTACAGGAAAAAAAGCCAACCAAACCCAGCCCAACCAACCCAAACCAAACCAGGTCTAAAATTCATAGATGATTATTAGTTGTTATCTGCTTCTGTGATACATTCTTATTTGAGTACAAAGTCAGAAAAGGTTAACCGAGGGAGCTATGAAACATCACAACTTTTGAGGTAAAGGCCAGGAAAGTACAACTCAGTGTTAATGGAATTACAAAATCAAGTTTTTTAGAGATCTTTCTTTAAAAAAATATACTAGATCATGTAACAGCTTGTAGGGTAGAATATAAGATTTAGCTAACTGGCAATAGGACTTATCCTACTAGGAATCTCAAGAGACAATGGAGTCATAAACTCCATTATCAAAACCATACCAAATAGACAAAGTGAAACATTAAATCGCATAAAGATAATCTGCTTCAGGATTTTGTTATTACAAACTTGACTTGCAACAGTATGTGGTAAAAATGTTATTAAGATTTATAAGCTTACTCTGTGAAAACATAAAGGCCCATTATTAAGAAAACCACAACAGAGAAGTAAGGCTTTTATGCAAATCTGAGCAGTTACTTCATTTTTAATACCCTCATTCTGATGCTGAACAAGATTAACAAATCAATGAGTTTTATTCTGTTCGTATCTGTTCAGGTAGATCCCTGAGCCTTCAGGATTTTTCAACAGACTTGATCCCAAATTCCTTTTAGCCTAAAATTCAACATTTATAAACCTGCATATCTTGAAATAAAAAAGAAATGTTCAGAGCCACTTAATCAGAATTCTGTTCTAATAGTAACACCTGAAATTTGACCTCACATGGACTACTCGAACAAGTCAGAGATATTCAGTCCAATGAGTTAACCAATTGAAAATTTTTAAAAATAAACATTTCAAAAGGGTCTTTTAGTGCAATTCTGTAGTTTCCACTCAGCTCAGTTTTAAAATCCCAATTGTTATCTAAATTTTTCAAGATGTTCTCTTTGCTTTATTTTTTTCTTAATAATGAACTTTAACATACCACCAAAAATTGTATAAATGTAGACAAAAAGATTCTTTGGTAAGTAAGCTTTCACATAGAAAAAAATATATCATTACATTCTTAGTGAGTACTGTCCTTTTTTTGAAGAAGACTTTACGTAGGAAGAACAAAACAAACAAACAAACAAGGGGAAAGATTTCCAACAGAATCCAATTTCTATTCTTAAAGAAATCCCTTCACTATCCCCCCCGTGACATGCACTTGCCATGTGTAACCATGCCGAGTAAGCATATTCTGAGAAAAACAAAGTTAATGCTATAATGAGTATTTCAGAAAATAAAATTATTGTAAACAATCCTTCTCTGTGCTAGCCTGTAAAGCCTTCATATTGTACTGATCTTAGATTCCGCAAGTGGTCTGAATAACGCTGCCAGAGTGAAGTGGGGAAATATGAAAAGTGATCTGCTATGGGGTTGTGACATCGTCACCAGTTTCAGACTGGTATGCATTCAGGTACCGTCACCACATTTGATATCGCAATGTCCCAATGACAATGAGAGTATTTACTAGAAATAGGATAATTTCTTGTAAGCCTGCTTATCAGCTAGTACACATTCCATAAGTCCTTCCCAAAGGAAAACTGAAATCCGTGTGACTTACAGGTACAAGGACAGTTGGTCCAAGATACATTTTCAAGATCAGGGCTTGCATTTTCTAGACGACTTAAAACTGGAAGAACATACGAAATATGCTGTTCAAGAAAAATTGAACAATACTTCAATAAAATTGGGGAACAGTACATATAAATAAATCCAATATTTCAGTGGTAAAAACGTAATCAAAAACCAGACTCTCTAGACAATGTAGAATTCTAACTGCAAACCATTTCACTAGTGAAAACTGATGTGAAAATTCATAAGTTTTTGAATAGGTGAACAAATACAGCAACATACTGATGCTTCCAAACACAAACAGTTTTGTTCTTCAACAGTTATCAGAGGAAAAGCTCTTTTTTTTGAGAAGGAAAGAAAGGGGGAGAAAGAGCGGGAAGAAAGCTATACAAAGGACTATTTTCTTCCTAAATTGCTGCCCCCATGCTATTGTTTTGTGAAGAACTGAGTATGGACAATACTTCCACTTATTTATTTGGTTTGGTGTTAGTTTAATTTAACATTTTTTAATTTGTTAGGCCTTTGGTCTCATTATTGTCTACTGACCACTGTCTTTCTTGAAGGCATCTTGACTTTAGGGCATTCAAAAAAAAGGACATCTTAATATAGGGCAAATGTACATCTAACTCTGTAACTGCCACAGGAAGATATCAATTCAATTAATCATAACAAATTGGTGATTTTTAAATTAAACATTATGTTAATCTGTTTAATATTTTCTGACCTTAGTAGACTGAGAAAATTTAGAAGCTACACATGTAAAAGGACAGGAAAACGACATGTGTTTTTTCTTCAAGAAATCAACCACAGTGACTTTTACTCATTATTAATAAATCAAAAATGTCGAGGTATTTTAAAAGGACATTTCTCAATGTACCTGAGATATTCTAAAACATTGTTTCTAATGTTTCTTTCAGTAAAAGAAACGGATCACCACTTGATGTAAAAATAGAACATGGAAACAAGGGTAATCTAATTGTGTGATATCCATAAAATCCAAGGCAGGATAATAGATGGGACAGAAAATATTAAAAATGTTGTATTACTACATTACTTCTATAGAGGTACATAAAAATTTATACCCTATTATGTGTAAATTTCTCCCTAATCATCGAGGACAGTTTGTTTTCTTAGAAAGGACTAAAATCCTGCTAAGAGTCTCCTTTTCCTAATTCCAGGAATTTTATCTGTTATATAAGATATTTCTAACCAGGTCCTTGTAAATTACTGTGATTTACTTAAATTAATTAGAATCATAGAATCATAGAATCACTAAGGTTGGAAAAGATCTCTGAGATCATCCAGTCCAACTGTCAATGCAACTAAACCATGTCTCACTAAACCATGTCCCTAAGTGCCACAT
>NW_009195008.1:0-6816 GCF_000690835.1 Fulmarus glacialis | reverse complement strand
GATGAGGATGAGGATGAAGGCGTGGAGTTTGGGACGCTGTCTGATAAATTTTCTTCTAGAAAATATTACCACAAAACCACATCACGCTTTCAGGATTTAAAGCTTCAAGAAGAGGGAGAGGAAGAATGGGAAAGAAAACCTCGACGCGGCCCTAAGAACACCCCATACTGGTACTTCTTAAAATGCAAGGCCCTCATCAAGGACGATAAGGTTTGTTCCCAGCTCTTCACTTATTTGATTTTTAATAGCGTTGATGAAAGATGGAACTCTGCAACTCTGTCCCATCTGTATCGTCTTAGTATCTTTACAGAATGAAGTAAAATAAGGATTTGTGAGGAATCTCATGCTCTGTAGGACTTCTATCACAACCTGCCCACAGCTGCATATATTAATATCCATTGTAATTGATTCTGTTGCTGCCTCATCAGGGATTTTCCTCTTCCCTATAGCTGGCGGAGGCTCTGGAGCTGTTTGAGGGGCAGATGCTGAAGGAAGGGCGTGTGCGGACAGAAGAAAGCAATTACACTGTTCTAATTGGCGGCTGTGGCAGGGTTGGCTACGTGAAGAAGGCGTTCAGGCTCTACAATGATGTAGGTTTATGTTCTCTCTCAAACCTTCATCAGGTTTTCTAAGCTAAAACTGTTCCAAGAATTTGGTCATGTTACTTTGTCTCCAAAATGCCTTTGAGTGTTTGCATCTTCTTAGTCTGAAACTCTTAAAAACAAGTTACGAAATTCTGGAAGTCCTTTCCTAAAAAGCCAGTTCCAATTCTTCTCCTCTTCCCTCAGATGAAAAAACGAGGCTTAACTCCCACCGAAGCCACTTACACCGCCCTGTTCAACGCCTGTGCCGAATCGCCGTGGAAAGACTCAGGCCTGCAAAGTGCTCTCAAATTACGGCAGCAGTTGAAGAGCAAAAATGAAGAGCTGAACCTGATCACCTACCACGCGCTGCTGAAGGTCTGTGCCCTGTGCTCAGATCTCAGGATGTGCTTTGATGTGCTGAAGGTAAAGATGTGACTTTTCTCGTATTAAGTGTAGTCTGCTCTGTTAAAACTCCTGGAAGTTGCCATACTGCACAGACTTTTTTATTTCATTTCCAGCAGAGGTGATTACAGATCACGTGTTTATATTTCGCTGATCCTTGGTCTCATACAATAAAATCATCTTGGTACATACCAAACATTAAGTCCATAAAAAGAGGCAAAAAACCAGCCTTAAACAGAGGTTGGCTTTAAACTCCAGTCAGTTGTGTTTTGTGGGGTTCGCAGCTACTGTGTCTGCCTCCATCCCTCATTTTGAAGACGCATAAACTGATACCTAGTTCCTTTTAAAGCTCTTACAGCAGCTTTTCTCAGAAGGGCCAGTCTGGGAGTAGCTAAAAGGATTGCTGTTCCTGCCCTCAAATTCCCTGTAACTCCCATCAGGGAGAAGCTAGGATCTGTGTGCAGGCATTCCAGGGCTCTTTTTCTCTTGGAGCGATCGTTCTGCTCGCAGCACTGGGAGCTCACCCTCTGCATTGTTGCTGCTGTATGCCCAGAAGACAACAGCGGTATTTGAGCTTCACAGCCAGCTGGGACAGGCTGTTTGGGTAACTGGGAAGTTTAATGTTCTCTCTGCTCTTTTAGGAAATTGTGCACAAGGGCCATGTTCTCACAGCCGAGACTTTCAGCTTCCTTCTCATGAGCTGCATAAAGGACAGCGAAAATGGCTTCCGATATGCCTTACAGGTTTGTCTTCATATACTATGTGGGGAGGAAAAAGTGCTTCTATATTGTAACTCGTCACTTGAATGCGCGGAAGGCAGCAGATTGCTCAGAGCTGGTGAAACAGGAGGAGGTCAGCTCCTCCTAGGAGCAGTTCTGTAAACCAGGCCTCTGTCAGGAGGTCTCGTACACTGGTAAGCCGCCCTGGATGATCCTGCAGGACTGTACGAGCTCAAGGTGGCTTTCACTGTCCAGTGGCATCTCACCTCGTCATGCTGTAAACTCGCTCCTTTTCTGCAAGCAGATACCGTAACAGTGGGCAGGTAGATATGCATACGATCTGCTAGAAATGCTCCTGTTATTTAATATCACGTACATCTGGTGTTCACCTTCCCATTCTCAGGTTTGGAAACAAATGACTAAACTTGGAATAAAGGCCGATAGCCACACTTACAATTTGATGCTGCGTGCTGCGAGAGACTGTGGAATAGGCGATCCAGTCGTGGCTTCTGACCTCCTGCTCACCCATGAGAACTCGTCGCAGCTAAAGCTTGCACCCGGGAGGCAGAAGGAAAAGGTGAAAAATCAGAAGAAGAAGGGATCAGAGAGTGCAGCTGCTGTCCAGCTGGATGTGGAAGCTATGGAAAAGCAATTATTTCATGAGAGTTCGGTGCAGCCTGAAGAACTGATCTGGCAACAAAATAAAGACGCGAATAGGGCTGAAACAGAACCAGCTGCTCTCGAAAGCCCCAGCATAGCTCACAGCAGGACTGGTGCGTTGATGAGGAGAGGCCAGAACGAGATGGAGCAGGAACAAGCACACCTAAGCCAGAAGCTGCGTTTCTGCAACCTGCCCAACTTGCTGGATTCCAGGATGCCCGATGCAGCCGTGGTTTCCCTGGGGACAGTGGCCACACCGTCCGATAGACTGGCTTTGATGGGGGACGTGGAGGGCTTCTTAAATAAAATGAAAGAGGACAATGCAGAACCCAGCATTAAAACATTTACGTTACTGGCTGAGCTGGTGAAACCCCAAAGCCCCTCGGAGTCCTCTTTGCTGGCGCTGCTAGATGAGCATAAAGTAAAAGTAGATGTGACCTTCTTTAACACTTTAATAAGGAAGAAAAGTAAACAGGGAGACCTAGAAGGAGCAAAGGTGAGGAAAAACTCAGAACCAGCCCTGTCACCATCTCCTGGTCTCAGGCCTCCCGTGTTACCTGTGTTTCGCTGTGAGACCTGTTTCTCTATCGGCAATAGAAACTGGGAATCTCACACTGTTTTCCCCGAACCCATGCTCAGGTTAATTTCTAAGTAGTTGTGGGTTCTGTTCCAGCACCTTCAGCTCTCTATCTGGAGAGCTACAGTGAGACCTTTTGGAAACTTATGTCAACACTTGTATCTTGCAGAGCGTGCTGCCAGCTCTAGTGAAGAGGGGACTATCACCTAACCTCCAGACGTTTTGTAACTTGGCAATTGCTTGCCACCGAGAGAAGGATGGACTGCAGTTACTCTCAGACTTGAAGGTAATAAACTCTGCTGCTTGGGGTTCGAGCTGCAGGAGGAGGCAAACTGAAGTGTTAATGCTTCTAAAAAGAGCTGCTGAGGTTTCCGTGGCGAGTGGTTGCGTTCTCACTCCAAAACCACACAACTCTAGAGTGGGTGCCAGCTCAGGTGGTCTGTCCTGTACCTGCACTGGGGTAGGAGAGGGCTCCTGGGAAGGGGAGTGCCAGCACTGTAGACGCCGCTACACGGGTTCCAGAGCGAGAGCCTTGCCCCTTGCGTAAGAAGTGCCTGTGTGCCTCTTCCTTCTACAAGCCCTGCGCTAGTCGGCAGATAAATGAGTTTAACTGTAGCCTTTCTTGTTTCCAGAGGTCTGGAATAACTCCCAACAAGCATATCTACAGCACCCTCATTGCCGCTGCGGTGCGGCAGCTGGATTACAGGTACCTCACAGAGATCCTGCGAGACATGAGGAATAACCAGGTGCCTCCCAATGAGGTTATCATACGCCAGCTGGAGTTCGCAGCACAGTACCCTCCAAAATTTGACAGGGTAAGTAGCCACGACCGGTCAGAGTGTGAAGGCATCACGAAGGACACCAACAAGCAGGGGAAACGCAGATGTCTGCCCAAGCCTTTTTCCTTTGGCTTTGTCTGATCTGGCTGACAGTTAACTTGATAGCCTTTTCTTTAGTAGCAGCTTGTAGCTATTACGTGCTGGTATCAAAGTGAGCTGTCTTCTAATAGAAACTTGTTTTGTTGGATTTCTGTTTGCAGTATAAGTCAAAGAACCCATACCTGGAGAAAATAGATGGTTTCCGCGGCTACTACTATCGGTGGTTAAAAGTAATGGCAGGAGAGGAGACCCCTCACCCCTGGGAAAAATACAGAACAGCGAAACGTGCGGCAGGTGACGATAAGGAAGAGGCTGTGCCGGAGCAGCCGGGGCAGAAGTAGCAGTGAGCAGGACGCTGAAGTCCTGCATCTTCCTTGTGCTGGAAGAAGTTGGAACTTGCTCCCTTGCTCGTATTTCCATGAACTTCGTATTTCTTGCGATAACTACGTAATAAAATACTTGTCCTTTGTTTTGGGAAGAAGGAAATACATTTTCAGGGAATTTCCTTAAACTGCAGAGGATTAGATAGGCTGTAGTTTAACAAACCCTGTGCTAAACAAGGGAGAAGCAAAATCAGATTTAAGAGTGGTTTAGCTCAGTGCTACTTTTGTCTCTTTCCTGTGTTGTGTGTGTATCTGGGCGCTTAACACATGAACTGGTAATCCCTAGGGTGCCTGCATTCCTGAGCGGATCTACGTGCTAATTTCAGGTTATAGACCTGAGCAGAGAGTGCCAGTGAAATTTAGCTTCCTTCTACATGAGATCAGGGAAGAGCTTAAATCACAACTGGAGTTTTGAGAACTGTATTATTTCCTTTCCACACCGCATTTTAAATTCCGTTATTTGAGAAAGAGGGAAAAAGCTGGTTAAAAAACAACCCACATTTAGAACACCTCACAGTATGCAGAGCAACCTTAAAACAAACCAACCAAAACACATCCAACAGAAGAGGGGCAGAGAAATGTTTTGCCAGAAGATCACACCACTCTCTCAAGAAGGCAGACTTTATTTTAAAATAAATGGCTACACAACAACCTACTCCAAAACAACCACCATTGTATATATGATCCAGATGAGTATGCTGCTGGTTTAATTGCTATACAGAAATACCCAATCACACAGAAGGTGGCTATAACTGCAGCAATAGTCCATTGTGTAGGATGATATCCCTCAGAGTTCAAAAAGTAGTCTTATGGCTAAAGGCTTCACCCAGAACAGCCTCTGCATCCGCAGTGAGTGCATTCAATGATTCTCCCCTGGAAAAGAAACACGAGGGTATTTCAGCCAAGCTGCGGTGAGCACAGACCCACAGGCTTGGGCCTCAAGAACGGGTCTGTGTGGGAGGGGTTTCTACTGTCTAGTTTTCTGTTGTTTCCCATATTTTAATGAGTTTACATGACTGCACGCCAAAGCTGACAGTAACTTTAGAGCCAACTAGATACCAACTCTACCAGCAAAGAGAAAATGTTAGAACCAGAGGAAATTACCCAAAATAACAGCACCTCCTCTGCTGTCCCTGACCTGACAGGAGTTAGACTGAGTACTGCAAGGGTCCAGGCAAATAGAGGAACAAGCTGAAAACCCTTACCACTTCCAGCTTGCTTTTGGGGACCCTGCAGATGCAGTTGGTTCCAAAGTTGGTGTCCCGCGTCTGGATACACCGCAGGCAGCAGAGGTTCTCGTAACCCTGCTTCTTCCACTTCGCAATCAGGTTTTTGTCAGCGTATCCTTCCTTGATGCAGTATTCGTAGAGCTCTGAGGAGGAGCAGACACCATCACAAGTAGCTCCCAGGAAGTGTTAGAAGTCTCGCTATCAGGAGTTACTCTAGCTGTACTGACCAGCAGTTAAAGCCAGGCAGCTGCCAGAATTCCCTCCGTCTTCCCTCCCCAGAAACCTCATCCTTCCCACCAACACCCCAATTCAGGCACATCCGCAGGCGGACATCTTACTCCCTTCTGTTTTGCCCTGCCCAGGGTAAAGCATTTGCGTTCCTCACCTCTGCTGATAGCTTTTCGTTTATAGAAGAGATCAAAGATGTAACGTGTTTTCTGGTGATGGATTCTGAAGATAGGCCAAAGGGATTCCACTTTCCTCTTCCCTTCGTGAGGCTCAGTCTCCGCTGGGAGGGAACACAAACACCAGGTTTCAGCTGACCGTTTCAGGTGGCCAACTTATTTCCTTAGTCACTTTGCAATAAACCGTTCCAAGAACGTTCATAACTTTCATACATTACAGAGATAAGACCGAGCTTAATGGGAGAAGATTCAAAGGAAAGGGACCTGACCTGGAACAGCTCGTTTAGGAAATGAAAATAGAAAAAGAAAGGCAGTGGGGATGACGTGACCTGCGCCAGGACAGCAGGTGACTTCATGGCTGCCCTGCCTCGTCAGACCAGAGCAACAGCACGGACAAGAACTGCCAGTCTCTCCACGCACAAGAGCGAGCTTCAGCCGTGGAGTGCCCTGAACTGTACCCAAACTCTGTGCTCTGTAAGCGGGGTGCACCCAGAGGAAAGTGACCGGTACTAGCCCAGTCTCAAGTCTGCAGTATCACTGCGAGGTAAAGAGATAAAAAAGGTCAATCTATATTTGCAGGGAAAGCTATGCTTCCTGAAGCAGTTAAGGATTAGCTTGTTTTGGGGATGCGTCCCTGAGACACCCAGCTCTGCCGCTTACCTTCTCTCATCTTCTGATCCAGCTCATCCAGCGTTGGCTCAATCAGCTCCCAGCCGTCCGGGGGAGGCTTCCTGCTCCTCTTCACTTTGGGCATCGCCTCGGAAACGAGGAAGGCGAAAGGCGAGGGAACGAAGGTTTGCCTGCACTCAAATGTGCGGCTGCTTCAAAGTCCTGAGAACCACTGGGAAAACCGAAAGAAAAACAGTTGTTAGAGATATTTCTCCTAAGATTTCTGTGCCCCTTTGCCGTTTTCCACTTCGATGATAAAAATGAGCTTTATGGCGATCGTGAAAGAGGTAAAGTCTCGCCCAACGCGGCCG
>NW_009195007.1:2013-2345 GCF_000690835.1 Fulmarus glacialis | reverse complement strand
CCCAGCCATGCACCCAACCCCCACGGGCACCCCCATCCCCGCTCACCTTGCGGAGCAGCAAACCGTGGGAGATGTTCTCCGAGACCATGAAGCCCGAGACGAGGTGATGGATGGGGCCGGCCTCGCCGCAGTGCGGGCGCAGGACGAAGGTGTGGAAACCTCGCTTCCTGCAACGTGGGGTCGACCATCATCATCTCATCCCTACCGAGACCCTTCCAGGAGGTGCCGGGGACCCCGAGGTGTCCTTACCGTCGGAGGTGGTTGAGCACCGTCATGTTGGCGTACATGTAGTACAGGTAGTAGGAGTAGGGTGGGTGGTCTTACTCCAACCA
>NW_009195007.1:0-1957 GCF_000690835.1 Fulmarus glacialis | reverse complement strand
TAGGAGTAGGGTGGGTTGTCCTCCTCCACCCAGTTGCCCGGCAAAGGGCTGTCCAGGTTGAAGATGTGATGCTCTGGTTTGGATTCATCATCCACACTGTCGAAGCCATCCACCTGCGGGAGAGACAACCCCAGATGGTCACCCCTCCACCAGGAGATCTACCCCAGCCCTCAAGCTGGGGGTTGCGGGTGTCACCGATGTCCCCCGTCCCTCCCCGGGAGCAGGACGTGGTGCTCACGTGCTCCAGGAAGAGGTGCAGCTCCGGGTGTTGGGCAGGGTGGACGGTGGCCTCGTAGAGGGGCAGGAAGATATTCTCCAGCATCTCCTGGAAGTTGGCCAACTGCTTCTTCGTCCGGTAGACATCACTGCAGAGGGACGGACCCCGCTCAGAGCCAGCTGTCCCATCTCACCCCACCCCAGCCATCAGTGGGGTGTCCTTGGTGTCCCCACCCAGGACATGGTCCCGCATGAGGGCATCTGCCCCCACGTCACTCACAAGAGCCGGGGCACCTGCACGAGCCAGCGGACGTTGTTGGAGTGGACGCGGTGGTTGCCGGCCCAGCGGGCCAGCTTGTCCCACTCGTCCCGGGAGCGGCCGTAGATGGAGAGCCGCAGCTCGGCGTTTTGGTACTTGCTCTCCTCCAGGTCGGACATCACCTCCTGCCGGGGAGGGGGAATTGTCACCCCTCGGCCACTGGGAAGGGGGACATGGGTGGCATTGCCACCATGGGCATCAGAGGGAGGGAGATGTGGAGGGTCACCCATCAGGGCTGCTCACCTTGATGATGTGGGCAAAGTACTTCCCTGAGACGCGGTTGTCCGTCTTGATGAAGATCTCCCGCAGGATGGACTCGCCGATGGGGTTGTACTTGGCGTTGAACTTGTCGAAGCGATGGAAGGTGTTGCGGTCCTGGCAGGGGGACGCAGATGTGAGCTGAGACCCCTTGTCACCCCAGAGCCACCACAACGTCCCTATCCAGAGCCCCCGGCACCCCCCATCTCACCCTGGGACAACCCCCGGTGGAGATCCCCCACCCCAGCTAGAGACGAGCTGGGGGCCTTGCTCATCTCCAGGATTTGGGGGTGTCCCCCGTACCGCGTGGACATCCAGCGTGTCGACGCTCAGGTCGTAGGCGGTGAGGTTCATCGTCTCGAAGACCTCCTTGAGCGTCTGCTCCTTGCCCTTCTCCACGTGGACAATTTCATCCAGGTGCTTCTTCATGGCCCGCTTGATGAAGCGCAGGAGATGCTTCTGGTTCATGCAGGACGAGGCGTGGATATGGGTGTCCACCTGCACGGCCGGAGGTGATGCTCAGCCCTGAGAGCCTCCAAGTGCTCCCCGGTCAAACCAGGACCCCCCCACCACGAGTTGGCGGGTACCTTGCGGATGTTGTAGAAGTCACGGTGGGGAACCTTCTTCTGGGCCGCCAGCTCCTTCATCTCGTTGAGCAGCACATGCATCTGGAACTTGGAGCTCAGGTACTGCAGCCGGCGGTAGCAGAAGGATTTGCTGCCCGAGACGAGGAGGGGGCATCAGTTTAGGGGAGAGGAGGGAGAACATCCAGCCCCATAAGGCTGGAGCCCACCAGGACGAGGGGACGCGGCTCTGGACTCTTGGACCTTCCATCCCCGTGCACGGTGACCATGAGCAAGGACGGACACACGGACATGGGAGCTGCACCAGTACCATGTGTCATAGCCACCACCATGTCCTCTGGTGCTGTCCCCAAGGTTCTGTCCCCCTCCCCAAGACACTCCCATGGTGGGAATCCCCCAAGACACCCCCATGGCGGGAACCCCCCAAGACACCCCCATTTTTCTCCTTACATGGGCCCGTTGATGATCAAAGCCATGAGGAAATTCATGTCGGCAATGAACTCCTGCAGGTCGGGGTACGGCAGGTCCAGCTCCGTGGTCCTGGGGGGGGGACAGAGGTGGGTCACACGCGGGGACAAGG
>NW_009195006.1:20919-21795 GCF_000690835.1 Fulmarus glacialis | reverse complement strand
ACGTTGTCCCCCGAGGTTTGGCCCCACTGTGGAGTTGGTGGGGGTCTGCCCCATGGCTGACGATGGCGAACACGGGACGTGCCTGAACTCAGGGCTGGGTGGTGTTGTGTGCCCCCCCACCCTGAGAGCTGAATGCTGGCGGTGTGGGGGCTTTCAGATTTCACGGTCACTTTCACCAGGGGGAAAAGTCCTGGGTCTTTAGTCTTTGGTCTTGGTCTTTTTTCTGACTGGGGAGTGTGGCGCTGCCAGCGCTTAGCAGGGATTTTGGAGCAGTGCCATACATTTGCTCGCGTGGGGCTGAGCACTGCACTGGGACGTTCCTGTCGCTGGCTATGTTCCTCGTCCTAGCGTTGCCCGCGGGTTTGTTTCCCGGGCTCAGCCTCATAACGTGTCCTTGGTTTTGCCTCTGGTAAGGAGTTGCCTTGACCTGTGCCAGGACAGCTGCCCTGTGGTACGGACCAGCAATTGTTTGGTGCCAGGAGCTGCTTTTGTTGTTGCAATGAAAATCACATGTCTTACCAGAGCCGCTCTTGCCGGGCTGAGTACTGGACAGAGATGGGGACGCAGATGGTCCTTGCCACAGAGATGAAGTAACCCAGGCCACAGGGTGGGAGGGCGTCAGGCGTTCAGCATACCGGCATGATGCGCTGGCAGCAAGCGGCTGGGCACCACATGGGGTTTGGGATGGGTGGGTGGGGAGACTGGGATGGAGATGGGAAAAGGAGGTGAGGGGTGGGAGGTGGCAGGGAGGTAGGTAGGGAAGAGGCAGCCTGGCCCATGCTGTACTGCTGTTAGAGGCTGAAGATCTGGCTGGAGTCCCGTGAGGGAGCAGCTCTCGGCTGGGGCCCACCAAGGGTCCCGCCCGGGGCTAGAAGC
>NW_009195006.1:20400-20771 GCF_000690835.1 Fulmarus glacialis | reverse complement strand
GACCCACCAAGGCTCCTGCCAGGTGCTAGAAGCTGTGTGTCTCGGCACCGCTGCCAGGCAGTGTGCTGGCTCCCTCTTCCGCGAGGCTTGTGCACGAGGTCGAGCTGGTGGCCCCCCAGCCCTGGGCACTCAGCACAAGCCGGGGGCTTGTCACTGAGGCTTTGCCATGAGGTTGCTCTCTGAGGAGCCTCTGGCTTGTCCAGAGACCTGAGCGTTGTGTTATGGGTGTCTTTGGGAAACTTTCCCTTTCCCACTGCAGCCTGTTTCCTCTCTCCCTCCTGTTCAGACCTGTCCAGCTCCAAGCACTGATGTGT
This sequence comes from Fulmarus glacialis, assembly GCF_000690835.1. Taxonomy (NCBI): domain Eukaryota; kingdom Metazoa; phylum Chordata; class Aves; order Procellariiformes; family Procellariidae; genus Fulmarus; species Fulmarus glacialis. The sequence continues at coordinate 20,457 of NW_009195006.1, read as the reverse complement.
CCCCTGGGATTTCCCCATTTTTATCCCTTCTGCTGGGATAGCCCTTTCTCTGCAGTG
>NW_009195006.1:10110-20307 GCF_000690835.1 Fulmarus glacialis | reverse complement strand
GGAGTAAAGCCTGCCCTATGCCTTCTTCTACCCAAACCCTTGCCCCTATGGGGGGGAGCTGGCTCAGTATTGGGCCCCGCAGCCTGAGCAGGAGCACAAAGAACAATCCCTGTGGCAACCTGTGCTACCAGTGGCAGATTAAAGGTTGATCCCAAAGGCTTGCAGTGGGTCTGAGTTTATAAACACAAAGGGGCTTTAATGCAGCCAGGCTTGGGAGGGATCAGTGTCCCCATGGGCAGTGCACGGGGTGGTGTCCTGGGCTGAAAGGACATGGGTGCTGCACAGGGTGTGTGTCTGGATGGAGAAACCAGGGCTGTGCTGGTGGTGGTAGGGCTGGGATGGCACAGCCCTGCCATGGAGACGCTCCTCGTGGCGCTTGGCAGAAAGTTGCTTGGGTTGTGCACCCCATTACCCAGACCCTGTGGCTGTGCCATGCTTGCCACAGACTGGCCTGGGGAGCTGGCTGTGGGCAGCATGAGCACAGTGGCACAACCTGAGTACTGTGATCAAGTTATTGCTTTCAGGGACATGGTGCTTTTGTGTGTTTTGTAGGCTGGGACCTGGCTGCTGGTGGCTGGTCCCTGCTTTGGGACCTGTACTCTGTGCATCTCTGCATGTCCTGATACCTTCTGGCTCACTGAACATCAGGAATAACACTCCGCTTTCCGTCTTCTCTGGGCCATGAACTCCACTGGTCCCCACACAGCCTGGGACGGATCTGCAGACAGGGGCTTCTTCCTTGGGGGCACAGCGAGGTGGCCCTGCCCTGGCATCCCCTGCGAACTGCCCTCATCCCACAGGGCTTTGACCTGGGTCTGGCCCAGGGCTGGGTCCCAGCGGGGAGAGGAGGCTCTGGCAGGATCCCAGTGCTCCCTGTGGCTGAGCGCAGGGCATCGTGTGCCCAGCCGATAACAGAGCAGGATGTCCGAGCTAGAAGCGAGCCTGCTGCCCTGCCCACCACACACAGGCCATCAAACTTTTGCTGGAGTTCAAGGCGAGCAGGCAGTACCGATGGCCACAATGCTGCCAGGCAGCATCCACGCTGTGAACGGCACACGCGTTTCAGTGTTGTCAGGTGCCCTGCAGCAGCTTCAGGTTGTGTACCCCTTAAAATGTGAAAAGCTGAGGATGGACGTATAGGGCAGACCTATAGGGCAGGCCCTCTGGTCTCCCTCCTTATTGCTTGGCTCTGCCGAGGGGTGCCTCTTGCTCTGTGCAAATGATCCTGAGTCCCTCGAGTCCATCCCTATGTCCCCTTGGTGAGGTCTCTTGGGAGCAGCCTGCTACATCGGTGCCTTTCCTATGTGGGATTAGCAGCGGCCCACGGTTGTGCTGGCTCCTCACCCTGCCGAAAGCTGCTCCTACCCTTCCTCCCAGGCTGCAGGACATGCCGAGCAGCACGCTGGTAATGGCAGTGTCTGCTTGAACTCGGCAGGAAAGTGTTGTTGGATGGTGTTGGATGTCAAGGAGGGAAGGGAGCTGGCGCTTGCGGCAGCGCCAATATCCCAAAATGGGAGGGCCGAGAGGGAGCAAGCAACAGAGGGAGAAAGCACAAAGGAGGGAGAGAGTGAAAGGGGGGAAGCTCTGCTGGATCGCAAGCTGCTGGGAGAAAGTGGGTGGTGTTTTGTGCTCAGCTGGAGCGGAGGGGCTCTGCATGGCTGAGCACAGAGGCTTTCTTGCCTGTTGGTACCCTACTACATTTTCCTGCTGGAGGAAACTCCTTGCAGGAGTCCTCTTCTTGCATGTTATCTCCCATTGTGTTCATTGCAGCAGCAAGGTTGTTTCTCCCCACATTTTTGGGAGTGCTTTGCAGTCCCTGCTGGAGATGTGGGTGCTCAGAGGTAGGGCAGGGCGTGCAAAGAGCTGCAGCACCCACTGCCGAGGTACAGCCGCATCTGTTGTGGTGAGTGGCAGCAGTTCAGCAGAAAGGAGACCTGGCACCACGCAGCTTTCCGAGGGAGAAGACGTGCTCCAGCGGTGAGCGTGGGAGGCAGGCTGAAATTATGCAAATCGACATTTGGGTAGGGCAGTGGGTTAATGTTCATGGCAAAGGGTTGCGAGATTGCGAATGCCCCCACGTGGAAGGGACCGGAGTATTGCAGGGCTCCTCCAAGCTGCGCTGAGGCTGGGGCAGATGCCGAGAGCCTGACCCAGCGCCGGGGCTGGGCTCGCCTCGAAGCTCTTGTGCAGCGCTCGGTGCATGTGCCAAGGGGGCCCAACCCTGAAGAGCTGGGCTTGCGAGATGCCTCCTGAAGTGGGTGGCCTGGCTGTGCCATAGCTGCGCCCAGATCCACGGGATGGGGAAACGCACTCAGGTGGCTTGCCCGTATATACGGGTAAGTGCTCATGGGTCCTCATGGCTCTGATGCCAAGAGACCCCTGGGGAAGTCTGTTCTGTTGGGATGGATCAGACTGACTCCTGGGTGCAGCTGCAGCCTTCGGGGAGCTGCTGAGCTGAGCCGGCGGGCGGCTGCGAGGAGGGTACGGAGCCCCCTTGGCTGTGGAAACAGACAGGCGCGGGCGGACGTGGGAGCCTGGGGTGGGTGGCATGGTGCTGACACAGCAGGGCAGGTGCCAGCACGGTGCTATTACTCAATCTACGATATGTCTGAGTTGCTTTCTGTCGACGCAGAGTCCCTGGAGATGGGCGGAAAGCGGGGTGCCGGGGCGGGCCGTGCTGGTTGAGGCATGTGCGGCGAGCCAAGGCACCGCGTGCCAACCCCAGGCTGCTGTGGCTTACCTGTGCCAGGACTGCCCCAATGCGAGTGCCCCTCGGGGGGGCTCCCCATGCTGATAGGCACCCTCGTGCGTGGAAGCCATGACCACCTCGTGCAGATAGTGCCAGGTAGAGTGGGGACAGGGTGGGGGAAGATATGGGCTGTTTCCAGAGGAGCGTCGACGTACTCTGGATTTTGGTGCATAATCAGTGTCCGGGGACGAGGTAACCTTTGTGTGAGCAAGATGGGCAGGGTGAATCTCAGCTTGCTGCAGCACAGCTGGGTGCATCCCAGGGCAGTGCCATCCAAGCAGGCATAGAGAGCGCACTGCAGCCTGTCCCGGAGCGCACGTGTTCCTGCCTGACACAGGCAGCTGTGGCTTGCCCAGCCCTCTGCTTGCTGCCCCTTCTTCATATGCCTTCGGGAATACCCCGAGGTGACGCCTGAGTGTCAGAAGCACTGCAGAGATGAGTCACTGGCGATGCTGGAGGGAGCCCTGAGGGCTGTTCCCATCTCTGCAACTGCCCCTAAGCACCCTCTAGCCCTTCCCAGCCTGATTTTGCCGTGACCATCCGCTCTCCAGGGTGGCAGCTGCACTGAAGACCCCCAGCAGTGCCCATGCCTGGATCCTTGCTGAGAGCGGGACAGGATCCCGCTGGGCTTGAGGCCTTGAATAGGACATCTGGGCCTGGGAAAGTGTGCCTCCTCCTTTCTCACCCCTGAGCTGGAATCCACTCCTATTAATAGCAAGTGGCTGTCGATAGCTGTTGTCAGCGGCATGGATGGGGACCGGAGCCCCTTCTGCATCCTGGCCAGGCTGGCAGGTGTTTGGCCCCACCAAGGGACAATGCTCCTCCATGTCCTTGCACCCCAGGGAGCTGATGGAAGTGGGTGTAGATGCTGCCTCTTGCTGCTGGGTGCATGAATCCCTTTGCCCCAAGCCTGTCCCAACCTGGCACCCTCCACTTCTGCCCTTGTGGGCTGGGATGTGCCAACAGCCTGTCTGCAATGACGAGCATGCAGGGTAAGGACAAGTCAGAGGAGGAACCCGTCAATTACCTGTCGTGCCAGTGAGGGAGGGGGCATAATCCTCATGGGCCACATTTCTCTGCTTGGGGCAAATCCAAGCCCTGCATCCCTTTGCCTGGAGCTGCTTATACGCAGAAGGGCTGGTGATAGCCAAGGTGTTTGGTCGGGGGCCTCTGAGGGCACCTCTAAGGCCAGCTCCAGTGACATGCCAGTAGCCTGGGCTTTGCTGGCAGCTCTGGAGGAGGGTGGTGGTGCGAGGGCTGGTGTGTGGAGCACCGTCTTACCCTCAGGACCTGCCCCAGGAGGGCTTTGCTCCCTCTGGATCTGTGCTCCGGGGACACCCCTGGCCATAGGAGGCTCAGGGCACACCAGGGCACATCCTGCCCTGCCTGTGTGCCCCATGGGTGACACGGGTCATGCAGAGGTCCCAGCATGGACTTCCCCATCCTCCCTCCTGCTTTTCCTAGGGAAAGGGTTTGTGCATGGTAGGACCCTTCTGCAGCTCTGCATGGGAATTTGGGTGGTCGGGTGAGTTGGGGCAAGGGTTGCCGGGGGGCTGCTGGGACGGAAGCTGCGTGTTTGGTCTGGCACTTTTTCCTGTGGCAGTCTGCCCCCATTGTAGGGGTGCTCGCTGATGAGGTAGACAAAGTTTTGGTGCTTGGTTGCTTCCTCTGCTGTGAGCCCCAGGGCTGCTTTCCCTGGTGGGAGGAGGGTGTCTGCACTGTGCAATGCAGCTCGCCGCCCGAACTCCTTGTGGTGTGGGAGCTGCCCTTCCCCACACCCCCTCCAGTGTTTCAGCATTGCAGGAGTGCCACCAGGACAGGCTGCTCTTGCTTACAGAGCCTGAGCAGGGAAGCTGCAGGCTTGCCTCATTAAGTGCTTTGTCTTGGGACTTCTTGGGAGGTTTTGGCTGCTCTGGAGTAGGTGCAAGAGTGCTGGTACAGCTGCTCAGTGATGGAAGCTGCTTGATTTTTCCATTATAAAGGTGATAACAAAGCGTCAAACCCTGGGGTTTTCCCTCTGGCCGACAACTGCAGAAGACCTGGCCCGGCTCAGGGGAGGCAGTGCCCTCTGGGAGCATCCTCCTCGCTGGGGCAGGGGGAGAGTGGGAAAGCCAAGGCAGGGAGGGGTACTGAAGGCAATGGGAGCCCAGAGACCTGCTGCCGGGGCTGGGAACGCTGTCTGGCAGAGGTGTGTTTGCTGCCAACCTTTCCCTTTCATTCATGTGGTTTTTTTCTCTTTTTTTCAAGGTCCTGGCCACAGTCACTGGAGCTATGAAGGTAAATACCCTGCAGTTACTCCTGCTTTTTTCCTACCACCCGGCAGACCCTGGGCCTGAGCCAGCCGTGGTTAATGATTACAGGGCTCCTGTGTGCACTTCACGGCTCACCCTTCCCTCCTGCCTGACCCTGACGCTTCAGCGGTGCCTAAACCTGGGCACGGATGGGCTGAAGAGTGGGGGGGTTGCTCTGATTTGAGCAGGAAGCAGCGGCTCTGCCGAGGGTTTCCCCGGCCCCCTGGGTGTGGGGGGATGCCCCTTGGGGCAGGGCTTCTCCCTGAACGGGAGCTCTCCTGATCCTGTGCCAAGCAGGGAAGCAGGCTAGGCTCTCCAGGCTGGACTTGCAGCCCGTCCTGGGACTTTGACCTGCCCAGGGATTAGCTTGTGTCCTCACCTCTGTCCTCTGTCACCCTCCCTCCCCATCCTGCCTGGCCCTGCCTTCCCATCATGGCTTGGGGGGCTTCTCCACAGCACCCATGGTGGGCATCACTGCAGTGCTAGCACAAATGTACCTCTTCCCGCTGCGGTGGTGGGCCTGGCCCCAGCACCATCACTCTGCTCGGGACCAGGGGCTGGCTTGGACCTACTAATGCCCAGCTCCATCTTTATGGGGGTCCTGCGAGGGGCTGGGGACAAGCCTGGGTTTGCCCAAGATGTACTAGAAGCAGCGCGCTGCAGTGCAAGGGGAGGTTTCTGGGGCATCAGCCGTGCTTATCCCAGCTATGGCACTGGAGAGAGGTGGCAGTTTAAGCAGCCGCCCTAACCATGTGAGCTGGCCCTTTGCAGGGCTGTACCAGTGCAGTTAACAGCCGGGAACCCGTCAGACCTGTCGCTGTGGGCTTGTGTGATCCCAGCGGTTGGCACCGTGGTACCTCGCTCGAGGAGCAGTGCGGGCGAAGTGGTGGGTCGATACCTGCCAGAGGCCAGGCTGTGCAAGGCAGCAAGCGTGTGATGAGCTGCAGAGCAGCATCTCCTCAGCTTGCCAAGTCCACTTATAAGTGATCTTCTCGCGCTCTTCCCAAACACCCCAAAAATAGACTTTCCTGGCAGCTCACCATGCTCCGAGACCTTTCCTGATACAGCCACATGCAGTCACATGGTGGCACAGAGCTGCTCCCAAGCTAACTTGATGAAAGCTAACCTTACATGCATGGCTTATTCCCTGGCCAGTGCCTGTCCCCTTCCCCACCACCCGCCAAACCTCCTTTCTGGCGAGCTCCTTGTCCGTCTCACGGGCACTCCCTCCCTTCCTCCTCGTACCAGACCGGGTGCACTGGGGTGTGGACTACCCGGACTGCATGGGCACCATGCAATCACCCATCAACATCGACACGGCCAAGACCATCTTCAGCCCCCAGCTGCGGCCGATCCAGCTCTCTGGCTACAGCCTGCCTGCCAACGAGAAGCTCAAGCTGAGAAACAACGGGCACACAGGTGGGTGCAAAGGCACAGGCAGAGGCCGGGACACAAGCAGAGTCCGCTCAGCCTCTCCCGGAAGGACCGGGCTTCTCTGACGCCCTTCCCCTGGGCTCTGGGAAGGGGTTTCTCTTGCAGGCGGCAGTCATGTTGCCTTCAAGGCCAAAAGGGAAGCATCGGGCTGTTGAGCCTTTACAGGTCCATGTAGTTTCCTGGCTGGAGGGGAGAAACCAGGAGGTGGAGAACTCACCACTCACTGCTTTTGGGAGCTGGCTCTAGGAATTTGTTAAAACCCACATTTCCTTTAAAAATGTGTCCCTGGTATTTCTGATGCAGGTTTGCAGCCACTGGTTCCTCCCCTGCATTTCACTTTCAAAGGACTAGTAAGTCTCTGAGGTGACTTAGCTTTTAAGGTACCTACCTCTCAGTCTTCTAGGACTGGCCAACTTCTTTAAGTCTGTGCTTCACGATGCTTTCTCAAGATCTTAAGAAATTTTTTTAAGTCTTTTGTTTCCCTTCTCCAATTTTAGAACGTTTTTTGGAAAGTCTGGACACAACTTATTCACATTATTTAAGTATTAGTCTCACCATGCTAGATATGGAGGAAACACACATCTCCTTCCTGCTCACCACCCCAGGATGGTGGGTCCTGGTTGCTACCAGCTTTTGCTGGGAGCAAGCCGAGTGTTTTGTGCACACTGGTGTCTGCCAGTCCCCGAGCTAAGAAAAGTGGTGGAGAAAAGGACTTAAAAACTTGCTGACGGTGTGATAAGGCACCTCCTTGCCCTGGTAGCTAGTGAGATGGAGCTGACCTGTGTATACAGCAAATTCAACAGGTCAGACTCGCTGTGCATGGTCAGATCAGCCGCCCGGTGCATGCACAGAGCTTTATATTATGGCCTCCTGCCCTAGCGTGCCTGCAGAGTTAAACTAGTTGAGCTCAGTAGTTGCTATTTTAGACACCCTGGCATCTGGTGTTGCTTGGTGTTTAGAAAAGCAGTCAGAGCATTTTCACTGGGGTCGGGGGGGGGGAAGCAGTTTCTCACATGCTTATAAAGGTGCCTTTTTTTTTATTCTGGCAACTATGGTCTGCTTTATGAAAAGCCATAAATAAATCAGAAGTTGCAAGTCCAGTAAGATATTTATAAAGTTACTTCTTCTTGTAACATGAAGTGTATATGCTGTATAAGGTCTTTCAAGGGCCTGAAAATGACTCAGGTAGCTAGTAGAAGGAATGTGATGATTTAGATATACAAAAGAAATGTAAAAGCAGATAAATTCCCAGGGAGGGAGCAGTCTCCCACTTCCCTTATTTGAGTTTTGTATCTCTGAACCCAGTGGCAGGGAACACGGGAGAGGACAAATGACTCATCACAGCCCTGTTACGTTAATCCCGAATCTGCCCTAGCTCAGTGATGTGACTAAGGGACACTTCACCTATAAAGAAGGAGGAAGGAAAAGAGTTGATACTAAAAATGAGGAAAAGGTGCTTAGAAGGATAGGATAGCCTCTCTCAGGGCCCAGGGATGCTCCTGATATTTTTGCTGCATGTCCAGGTAACTCAGCTTTTAGATTTGCCACGCTGCTGCATGACTCCAAGATAGCTGGCTATCATTTTGCCTTGAGATTAAAGTAAAAGGCAAAACCAAGTATGTATTTACCATACCTAAAGAGGCAAAATTTCAGCTCTAAATGCTTTCAAAAGATTTAATGCTTCCATGCCACCAGCTCCAGTGCTGTCAGACACTCACAGGCTGCTTTATTTGAAAGGTCCTGGCTCGCCAAGCGCTGCAGCTCTCTCTATCCAACTGTCCTGCTCTCATAGGTATTCACGACTCGGCCAATATCTTTCTCCATGAAATTTTGCCCATGGTCTCTTTATATTATTCTCACTTACTGAATAAATTGTTGGATAACATTTGGCTTGGAGCTGGCCCCTGGGAGTCTCTGCAGAGGGGCTCTTCGCTTTCCAGCATTTTCATAGCAGCTGTTTTCGAAGCTGATGTATTTACTGGGGTGTCCTACAACCCGAAGGCAGAAGTTGAACCCTGCCTCATTGGCACAGCTCTGGGTATTGACTTGCCCTTAGCCTCATGAAAGATGGAAAGCAATTTTGTTGTGACCAATTTCCACAAGACCACGGTGCCTCTTTCCCCTGAGACATCTCCTCTGCGTTCCTGTGGGATGGACTAGGCTCTGTTTTACTGACCGACCTCTTCCTTCTGCCTCTGCAGTTCTCCTCGAGCTGCCTGAGTCACTGGCCATCACTGGCGGCTATGCCCAGCAGTACCGAGCAGTGCAGCTGCACCTGCACTGGGGCACCCCGTCGAGACCTGGCTCAGAGCACACCGTCAACGGGCGCCACTTTGCTGCGGAGGTAAGGAGCCCTCGCGGCGGTGGATGTATCCTCTCCTCTGCCGGTGCTGGACAGGGGAGGTACTGGAGTGCTGTCTTGCTCCTAGCCCATGGCCCTGTTTGTCACTGGATGAATGCTGTAACCCCTGGCCAGGATCTCTGCTCCCCAGGCAGCTCTGCAGCAGCAGAGTTTGGTGTAGGAGGCCATGCTTTGGTGCTGAGCCAGCCTCAACCTGCAGCCTGCGGTGCAGAGGCGAGGAGGAGACCACCCTCCAGGACGCTCTGCCTGCAGGTGGGCTGGGGTGGGTGGCGTGTGAGCGGTGCAGCCTGTCTCCACGCTGCCTGGTCCTCGGCTGATGGAGCAGGAGCTGCAGCGGTCCCTGGGCTGGGGGAGCCAGCTCCCCGGGTGGCTGTGAGCAGTCTGCTTTGGGAGCTGCAGGGACTGTTTACTCTGTACACACTGTCCTCCTGCTCTGCCAGCTCCCATCTGGTTTTATCCCTCCTTCTCTAGCTGCTGTCCTCAAAGTGAGCCTGGCTTTGTGTACGACCCCCCGGTATCTAGGGCAGAGTGCTGGTTTGCTGTCCCTGACCGGGGAAGTTCCTCCGGGCAGACCTTCATGCTTGCTGCTTTGCAGCAGCACATTTTCTCGGTCCCACCAGGATATTCCCCTCCTAGGAGGGGTGCTTGTCACGGGTGCATGTCTCTCCTGGCCTTTGCTCCAGCAGACTGGAGCCCTGTGGGGGAGAGCACCTCCCAGAGGTGCCCATCCTGCATCGGGATTGCATGTTTCCCTTCCAGATCCATGTGGTCCACTACAACACCAAGTACGACAGCTTTAAGGAGGCAATGGTCCACCCAGATGGCTTGGCCGTACTGGGTGCCTTCCTGGAGGTGAGTCCCATAAATCAGCCCTGGGCGAGAAGCGGTAGGAGCAGGGGGAGGGTGGGACTGGGGTGAGCAGAGTCAAGCACAGTTTTGGGGACTGGCAAAGGTGCAAATGCTCCGGGGGAGAAGGGGAGAGAGAGGGCAGTCCAGAGGGCAGAGCAGCCCTGATGGAGGAAGGGGTCATGGGGATAGGGTGCCTCTCACAGGAATCGGTACCTCCCTGCTGGCACTGCCATCACCGTCCGGTCTCCGTTCGGCCCCTGTCTTTGTCATTACTGTGGGGTCTCTGTGTTGCAGGTTGGGCCAAGGGAGAACCCATACTATCAGGAAATACTTGAGCATCTGTACAAAATCCAAAGTGAAGGTAAGGCCCTGTAGTAAGGCCACCTAGTCGTTGTCTCAGGGGCTGCAGCCCAGCAGAGAAATCCGCTGCATGGCAGAAAGGGGCTGCAGCAGTCGTTTGCCGTATGTATGTGAGAAAGGGAGCATTGCACAGCTTGTACAGAAACAGCTCT
>NW_009195006.1:7555-10097 GCF_000690835.1 Fulmarus glacialis | reverse complement strand
CCCTACCTCCAGGGCAAACCCACTGCTCTTTCTCCAGTGCACCAGTGGCAGCAGTGTGGACCCTGGCACGTGGAGTCCCAAGCTGCCCATGACCTCCATACTGGGCCTGCCTGTTGTCCTCCAAGGGGTTGCGCCGGTCTCACTCCCATGGTGTTTCTTTTCCCAGGCAAGGAAGTCTTGGTGCCAGGATTCAACATTGCAGGTCTGCTGCCTGCCAACCTGAAACTCTACTTCCACTACAATGGCTCTCTGACCACCCCTCCCTGCTACCAGACGGTGAAGTGGACAGTCTTCAACCAGACCATGCTGCTCTCTTATGACCAGGTCCGTCAGGGCAATGAGCTCCGTGCTGGATCTTGCCCAGCCTCTCCCTGCAAACATGCACTGTCTCTGCCGGTCCCTTGGGGCTCGCCTGGCTCCCAAAGGCGGGATGCACCCCACTCTGCTCACCCCATTCTCCTTCCAGATGTCAATGCTGGCAATGAGCCTGAGAAACGACGACAGCAAACCTCTGGAGAACAATTACCGTCTGGTGCAGGACCTGCACGGGCGACGGGTGCTGGCAAGTTTCCAGACCACCCTCTTTTCGTCAAAGCAGCTGCCTCCTGGTAAGGAGCGCGTGAGCATACTCAGGCTGCACCCAGCTGCAGGGATGCAGAGACAGGGCGAGGAGCAGGAGTCAAGGCTTCGTCTCTTATAGAAATGCAGCATTTGCATGGGTTAGCCCTGCCCAGCAGGTGATTTAGAGCAGCACTAGTCTTGGGGTCCTGCTCTCCTGCATTTCTGCGCTTCTCTCACCCTGCCTAGGGAAGATCAGTTTCTAGGAACTATTTTATCCTTGGTCTTGCAGAAATAACAGTAGTGGGATTAGGGGATGCATGGTCAAGGCCAAACAGCCAGGTCCTAGCATCCCAGTTAGCTTCTTTATCCCCAAACGCAATAGCTTAATTCAGTAGGAGCTGCAGAGGTACAGGCTTGCAGTGAGCACCCCACTGCCAAACCCTGCGGGAAGAGCAGTGCAGGGGACCCCTCTTGAAGGCTGCACTCTGCCAGTGGGCCCACGCAGCCATCCTGGCCAGGCACATGGTCCCCTGCCTGAGGCATCCCTGTCTGCCCATCCTCAGTTCATCCTCGAAGGCCTTTCTTGCGTTGGTGGCTTCCAGCGATGAGTAGAAATTCCTGTTAATCCTCAGGTGTGACTATCGCTCTGCATTGCTGAATTCTTGCCTGTTGCTGCTCTCTGAGGTCACTGGCATTTTTCTGTCCAACATCCTGTTCCTTTTCTGTTTTGATGGCATTTCCTACACCTTGTGTCAAGGTGACTAACAGAAACAGCACACAGGCCCTTGGGCAATACCTGGGTAACCACACACTGTGGTGCAAGGCACTTCCCTTCACCGTCCCACCTGCAGCCAGCTCACTAATGGCTGCAGGCTTTTAATCACCGTGGTCTTCAGCCTGGCTAGCAGTTTCCCATGTGGCACTGCATCAAATGCTTCACTGAAGTCAGGAGAGATAAAATCTACCGCATTTTCTTTGTCTAGTGTATCACTTATCAAAGAAGGATATCGGGTTAGGCTGGCATGCTCTATCTTTGGTAAACCTGTTAGATACTTTATCATATTTTCCATTTACCTCCAAGCCTTTCTTTTACCATTTTCTTGCAGAAGCTGTTCCAAAGCCTCCAGCTGCCAAGGCTGGGGCAAGGGAGAAGTTGCCCAGCTAACTTTTTTTTTTTTTCCTTTTTCTTTCCTTATTTGCTATTTCTATCCAACAACCCCCACTTTAACAAAGCCACGAAGCCCTTGTTCCTGGAGTGCCAGGACACTGTCCCAGTACTCCCGGATGAGGTTACTAGTCCCCCACCTTGCGTGCACAGGGTTGTTGGGGTTTTCTCCCCACCTTGGCACTGATAATTACCTGCTTTAGCTGCCGAGTGCCGAGATGGAGTGCTGTGGGGTCACGTCTCACTTTGCTTGCAGCTGCACCTTCTGCGCCCACGCTTGTTGATCTTTCCCCAGTTACCCCCAGTTCAGGAGAGCCGCTCCTGCCTCCGGCTGCTGAGCGAAGGCGGCGGCTTCCCCGCAGCGGCTGCACAGCTGGATACGGCCCGCAGATAGTGCCACTCTGTGCACGATACCCGAGCCGTGTATAGATGATAATGCAGCTGTTTAAAAGCCACGCTGTCACCGGGTAAATATTTGCCCAGCACAGCTCCTGCCCAGCGTGTACGGCCACCGAGCCATCTCCGTGTGGGGTGCCCTGCCGGCAACGGCCAGCTGCCCCCTCCCGGGGAGCTGCTCACCATCTCGCTGCAGGCAACTGCCTGCTGGGCTCACCCCATGCCCCTCTTCAGGGTCTCCTGTGGGGTTTGGTGCAGTCATGGGGTGCTGCAGTGCTGGGCACCCTGCCTGCCTGCTTCCCGGGCAAGTGGCAGCAGTGATGGGGGAGTTTCTGGCTGGGCTCAGCGAGGCTTTTGTGTGGGCTGTGGTTCAAGGATTTTTTTTTTTTTTTTTTTTTAACCCCTCGGTGCTTCTGGGGC
>NW_009195006.1:6742-7173 GCF_000690835.1 Fulmarus glacialis | reverse complement strand
TTTGGTTGTGTGTTTATGTTTTTTTTTTTTTTTTTTTTTTAAACCCTCGTTGCTTCTGGCAGGGGGTCAGGGCTAGGCTTCCTGCAGCAAGATGCTGCGAGCTGCTAGGGAGCCAGCAGGCAGCTCTCCCCTGCCTGTTCATGGGTGGGGGAGTCTTGCAGACAGCTCTGCTTTGGCAGCACGGCCTGAAGCCCTGCAGGCTTGACACTTCCCAAACGCTTCGGGCAACCTCTTGATTGTGCTGTCTCTCTTCCAGGTAGTGACGGCTCAGCAGCAACAGGTAGGTGAGGGCTGGCCCGAAGGAGGGGAGGGCAGCCGGGACATGTACCTGCCTGGGAAGGGGGGGTCCTGGCAGCTGTGTGCTGAGCTGGGGGGGCAGGCAGCCATGGTGGGGTTGCAGGGCTGCCCTAGCATCCCAGCAGTTGGATCCC
>NW_009195006.1:5821-6335 GCF_000690835.1 Fulmarus glacialis | reverse complement strand
GCAGCCATGGTGGGTTTGCAGGGCTGCCCTAGCATCCATGCAGTTGACTCCCATCCTCTCGTCTTTGTCTCCTTTGCAGAAGGACACTCCAGCTCTTCATTTCACGCAGGTAAGTGTGCTCAGCCAAGACTGTTGCTTTTGTGTCCCCTCTGCGTTGGGGCTACCAGCCTGCTCCAGCCTTGCCCCATCTCCCTCAGCTGGCAGCCGCAGGAGAACGTCCCCAGTGTAATGTGCCTGTGCTTGGCTTGCAGGGGACGTGCTGGCCGTGCTCTTTGGGGTGCTCTTTGCCATCACGGCGCTGGCCTTCCTGCTGTACATCTACAAGCACCGCAGCCAGAACACACGGTGAGTGATGGGGAGCTGCAGGAGAAGAGGGCCCAAGGGGTAGCATGGGTCTGGGGCATGAGAAGAGGGGTTAAGGGCGATCTCTCGGGCAGCAAGATGGGTTAGCAGGCCCCCCCCCGCCTGCTCTAACACTCCCCCCCTTCCTCCCCCACCCGGCTGGACTCGCCCA
>NW_009195006.1:4218-5804 GCF_000690835.1 Fulmarus glacialis | reverse complement strand
GCCCTGCCGGTTCAGCCTGCCACCCCACCTCCCCTCACTCCCACCCCGGGCCGAGGGAGAGCCAGCACTCCAGCATCCCTCAGCTGCACGGGCTGCCCACACGGACTGTTTGCCTGGGGCAGCATCTGGCCCCAGCAGATATTTTTGTTATAAAAAAAGGTAAAAATGTATTAAAAAAAAAAAAGTTAGAAGCCTCCCATGGTGTTAGCCCTCTCCGCTGTCCTTGCGCAAAGCTGTGAGGCAGGAAAGGGCACCTGTGGAGCTGGACCCACAGTGGAGAGGGGCGTGCAGGGACCCCTTCCTGACTGGCAGAGACAGCATCGGCCTTTGTGCCCTGGGCAGAGCTCCAGAGCAAGCAGTGCAGGGCTCCTTGCACAGCCCGGCCCTGCCCTCCATCGCTCTGGGACTTCTTCCTCCTTTTATTTGTGCAAAGCATTGTAAAAACATAGCCGCGGCTTGGTAGGGCTGGAGAAAGGCAGAGATGAAGGTGGCAGAGCCACTGTTTCCTTGCTGGTCAGCCCCACCCAGCTCCCTGCCAGCTCTACCATAGCTGGAGCAGTCCCAGATCCATGGCTGCCTCCCACCTTTCCTGGTGGCTCCAGGGCAGCTGGAGCCAAGCCCCAGGGTGCTCTAGGGCCACGCCAAAATGAAGCGAAACAGGCCAGGTCTGGGAAAGAGGAGGAACCTGCAGGTCGCCAGCTCTCAATAGCCTCCACCCCAAAGCAGTAAAACTAGGGCCCAGCCCGTTAGGATGGACAGAGCAGGAGCAAGACCTCCAGGCAACTGGGGTCAGCAACTGCCAGACCCTCCCCGCCAGTCACACCAGCACAAGCCACTGCCACCACTGCTGCAGGGTGCTTGCACCCTCCCCACAAGGGCAGCGCCGCTTGTCTGTGGTACTTCTTTTTATTGGTATAAAAGCCCACTGTGGATAGAACTGCCTTCCCAGCCCTGAGCCCGATGGCAGTTTCTCCCTTCCAGCCCTGTGGCACAGCATCAGGGCTGCTGCCCGCCTGAAAATCCCCCTCCAAGTGCAGGAGAGGGCAATGATCCATTGGAATGGCCCCTTGAACCCCCTCCCCAAGCTATGCCGGCACCAGCTGAGGGACTGCATCTCCTCCTGAGCCTCCACCACCCTCCATGTCCACTGGGCCCTTTGGGTATCATCTTTTCCCTGTCCTCCTCCCGTCCTGGATGCTGTCAGTCCCCTCGGGTCCCTCAGCACCGTCGTCCCTGCACAAGGATGCCGGCTCACTGCAGCTACCGCAGTCCAGCGCTGGGGCCGCAGCTCCCAGGGCAGCGAGGCTGGGCAAAGAGGCGGAGAAAGTAGCACCACAGCGGTCAGCCCTGACCCAGAGCACGGCCGCTTCCTCCATCCTGCGATGAGGAGGTGATGCAGGCCACCCCCCGGCACAGGGGACAGCACATCTTCTGCAGTGGGGGGGAGAAGCGATGGCTTTCTTTGGGTTCAGGCATCTGGCAGTCCAAGGTAGCATCCTTCCCAAGCAGGCTAACTGGGGCTCTGCTCGTGGCAGGGCCAGCAAAGCCGGGTCCCCCAAAATTGAGCTGTTCTCCAGGGGCTCCCA
>NW_009195006.1:0-4202 GCF_000690835.1 Fulmarus glacialis | reverse complement strand
CCCCCTGGGCTGCCTGCCCCCGCCAGACCCCAGCACCTGCCCTGCTGGGACTGGCCAGGGTCCCCCAGTCCAGGAGAAAAGATATTGCAGAGAAGGTGCCAGCCGCTCTTGCTGCCAGGATTGAGGGGAGGGTAGGGGTGGCTGGGGACAGGAACAGCCCGCAGGGCCTCAGGATCCCGGCTGGGGGCTAGCTCCGCTCCGTAGACCTGCAGGAACCAAGAGGCGAGGGGGTCAATTTTCACCAGACTCCTTACTCCATCCACTTCCCCCAGAGGAAGGCAACAACCTGACCAAAGCCCCAAATCCAGCTTCTCCTCCACTCTGACAGCCAAGGGAATGACACCCTTGTTCCAGCCCCAGGGACACCCTCTCCCCATCCCAGCACCAGTCCTGGTACCCAGAGGTACCCATAAGGTCCCCCATCCCCTTTATGGAGCAGGACTTACAGAGCAGGAAGCGCCGCAGGTTCTGGGCAGATCCCCCTGAGAGTAGGTAAGCCCAGGCAGCAGCAGCGGCCATTAGCAGGTAGGAGGGCACCAGGCTGCCCACGTACAGGGGGTTGCAAAACGTCTGGGGAGAGAGGCGGGAGAGGAGAGGGATAAGCAGGCAGGATAGGACAGGGACAGGATGGGTAGCAGCGTCACCGCCTTGACGAGCGGAGCGGGACAGGGGACACTAGCTCCAGGATTCAGTTTGTGAAGGGCCAGCTGCAAGTCCCCCAAACCCAGCTGCTTTGCTAGTGCCGAAGGCTGTTTCCCCCCTGGCACGGGGACCAGCACGCACCACAGCCGTCCCTGAATATAGGTCCCAGCACAGAGCTCCGCTCCCAGCTACTCACCGACCCCGAAACAGCAAGGTGCATGACAACGACTGCCGTGATCTCCCACCAGCGCCGATGCTCACAGCCATGGAAGAAGAGGATCCCCCAGAAGGTGTGAAGGAAAATCAGCACCATGGTCATAAAAGCTGCAGGGAGCAGCAGAGGGGTGTCACCAGGGAACCACCCGCCCTGATCTGGCCTGCAGGCTTGGGGAGGAATGGAGAGGAGCTGGGAAAGCGGACTAGTGGCACTGCTGGGCCGGACTGGGAGCTGCTGGGGCAGACCCCAAGTGTAGAAAGGATGGGGGAGAGGAGCAGGGAGGGTCACAGAGGACAGAAAGAAGGATTCGGCACAGAGAGATGTGACAGGGGACTGTAAGGGGCTCAGATGGGTAGAGGGTGCAGCACAGAGGGGATAGCATGGAGGGGAGACTCCAGTCCCCCCCAGGTCTGCCGCCTCTGTGGTGGGGCAGAGACGTGAGCGAAGGGTGCCAGTCGCTCACCTGAGGTCAGGAAGTAGAGCTGCGAGTCCCCGTGGATGCCCACGGTGCCGGGCCCTAACGCGTCTGCCAGGAGATTGATCATGGAGAAGGCGCCGCTCATGAGCCCAAAGCCCACACCAGCCACTGCCAGGACAGGGACACCGTCAGGCCGTGAGCCTCCCAGGGCCACCCCAGGCACCTCCCAGGCAGCTTCGGCGTGAATAACCTCCCTTTCCCCCCAGCACCATGCCCAGTCCTGCCCAGGCTCGCCCCTGGCCCCGTGGTCGGTGTGCCCTGCTCTGTGTGCCACTCACCATATGCCATTTGCTGGATGGAAATGGGGGAGCAGCCGTCCTCACTGAGGGCCACCAGCCCCTCGATGGCCTTCCTGTGGGGTGAGAGCACGCTGGAGCCCGGCACAGCCCGGCCACCTCCGGAGGCATGGTGCAGCACCAGGATGGAGCAGATGGGACTGGGGTCTCACTCTGCACCATCCCACCCTCCTGGTAACCTCCCCATCACCAAGCTGCAACACCCACCATGGAGAGCATCCGCATGACTGCCCTGAACCACTAGAAAAACCAGGCATGTGAAAACCACACGAAGCCACATAGAAAGATTTTCCACTCAGGAATGTGAGTGCCAGCCAGCCCTGCAGAGCAGGGCTGGGGTGAGCGGGACAAGCAAGCAGCACCCCCCCACGGAAAGCAGCCCCAGTGCAGGCGTGGGAGGCGCATGCTGGGAGGGTGTACCTGATCACTGCATTTATACTCTTAGATGTTGAAAAAAATGGAGGGGGTGCAGGGAAGAGCTCAATGAGCTAGAGAAGTTCTTTGGGGAGAGAAACTGGGAGAGGTGGGCTTCATAATTTTTATCTGCTAGGGGTGTGATGGGTGAGGAGGACGCCAGAAGGCTCCTCAGCCCTGGGAGGACAGCAGCGCTTGCAACCGGAGATCCGCAGGGCAAATGAAACGCAGTAGTTTGTGTTAGAGGCTGCTCCGTGGAGCTCTGCTACCCTCTGCCTGCCCGCCTCCGGCAGCGCCCTGCTACAAGGAGCGGTGCAAGCCTGCGTACCTGGCCTTCCCCCAGCCCCTCGCCAGCGCCCAGCCAGTCGGGAAGGCTGGGAGTTATGAGGGACGCCGACCCCAGTATCGCCTCCCCTTGTCTGCCTGCCCAGCCCCAGCACAGCGTCCGTCCATCCGTCCGAACGCAGGACAGGGTGCAGCGCGTGCTCACCCGGCAGGCAGCACAAACCAACCCCCGCGCTCTGGGTCGGCAGTGCCAGGGAGGCCAGGAGCTGCCGAGGCTGCACCCAGACTTTGCCCCAGGCTGGCCAGGGCACCGAGCACGGGGCCGGTGGCAGTGTGCCACCTCACAGAGCCCCAAAATCACCTTCAGGCTGTTCCTGCTCACACAAAACCACCCCTAAGAAAGGAACAAGACTTGCCAGGAGGCGAGGGCAGATCCCTAACCCTTCTCTGTCACCCACAAAGCAAAGTGGGCATTCCCCCATGTCTGGCATCCCCCTGCGGCGTCCCCCCGAGCTGTGGGAGCACTGCTGGTGCTCGTCACCAGGGCAGAGAGGATATGACATGTCCTGTAGCAGCCCAAACCCACAGCCTACCTGTCCCGAATTCAGGGAGATGCTGCCAGCTACCTCAGCCCTGGGTCCTCCAGACCTTAGGGCTGCTCTGCTCCACCACCTGAGACCCACTCGAGGTCAACATACCGACGCAGGTACCACCCGCGTGCTCCCAGTGAGGACCAAGGTGGCTTGGTGCCACACTTGGCATGCCCCCCAGCCCAGGAACTCCCAGCTGAAATCTGGCACCCACCACGGCCGGGAAGACGGGAGGACCATCCGGCAACACTGGAGCAGGGTGGGAGATGCCCTTACCTGAGGAGCTTGTAGTAAAGGAAGCGGAAGGCCTCCTGCAGCAGCACAGAGAACATCACCCCAAATATCAAGAGCCCCTTCTGCAGCGGCTCATCCCGGGGGTCGCTGGCTTTAACCGCGATAAACCAGATGAGAGAGGAGAGCAGCAGCGACACCAGCCAGAAGAAAGCCCTGTAAGAGAGCGAGCGCCTGCTGGCACCGGTGCTGTGCTGGGACCAGTGCCGGTTACTGGTGCTGGTGGCATGCCCGTGCCCATGGGCGCTACGCCTGCACCCTTCTGTGTTGGTACTGGCACTGGCAGCTGTGCCCCGGCCTTGCCCACTCTCCTACCAGTACCAGCACCGTTCTGGTATCAGTGCTGGGCAGGTGGTGCCCGCGCTGGTACGGCTGCTGTGCCTGCACTCCTCCTCTGCCGGTAACCAGAACTGGCACCAGTGCCAGAGTTGGGCCTACACCAGTACCAGTACCAGTGCCAGGCTCACATCCACACTGCTACCACTTCCAGTACCATACCCTACTGATCCCACTGTGGTACTGGTACCAGTGCCTCTGCTGCATGCATGCACCAGTACCACTACCAACCCTGCACTGGTACTGGTGCCCCTGTCATACGCACAATGGCACCAGTACTGGTCGCCCTGTTGTGCCTCTGCCGGTACCAGTCACGTCCCTGTCATACCCGTGCTGGTACCAGCACCCCTGTCACACTCATACTGGTACAAGTGCCCCTGTGATGCGCACACTGGTACCAGCACTGACACTGGTACCAGCACCCCATCATGCCTGTACTGGTACCAGCATCGGCACTCACACCGGTGCCCCTCTCACACCCATACTGGTACCAGCACCGGCACTGGTACCAGCACCCCTGTCACACCCATACTGGTACCAGCACCGGCACTTGTACCAGCGCCCCTGTCACACCCATACTGGTACCAGCACTGGCACTGCTACCAGTGTCCCTGTCACGCCCATACTGGTACCAGTATCAGCACTGGTACCAG
>NW_009195005.1:13628-19610 GCF_000690835.1 Fulmarus glacialis | reverse complement strand
AGGGGGCTTGGGAGGGGGTGGGGGGGACCCCCCCCCATGCCGGGAGAGGGCCCCGGCCCCCAGGGGGGCTGCAGGGCCCATCGAGGTGCTGGGCCCCAGGCTGGGGACAAAGCAGAGCCCCCAGGGCTGGGCCCGGTGGCCTCCCCTGGAGCGTGCTGCCGGCGGGGCACTTGTGGGAAGAGCCTCTGTGGCTTCGCCTGAGTAACGTTACAGACGGGCACAGCAGCCTCAAAAGCCAAGACAGACCTCACCTGAGTTTCATACATTAAGACAGGCTCGCTACAGCTTAGCCTTTTCGCCTTGGTGATTTTTATCAACTTCCCTCATTCAACATTTATTGATATGACAAACCATATCTCTACAGCCGGCCTGAGGAATACCGGCCATTAATCTCTTTTATACATTTGGCACTCAGAATCATCTCTTCTTCCCTGTCTTTGCAGGATAAAGACATTACTTTATTACTTAGGAAAGAAAAGCAGCTTCAAGCAAGCAGCACAGTAATGCTGGAGCTGTAAAAAAAGCAGGGAAGAGTTGCTCCCCAAAAGCAGCTGCAAAATTTCTCATGTCCACAAGAATCCTGTACAGACAGTTTTCATGCTGCAGCATCAAGGCTGCAGGCGTAAATCATGGAAATACCTTATCTTAATAAGTTTTCCCCCCACTGCTTTTTTCTTCTCCATTGTTATGTCCACAGGGAGAAGATAACTTCACTTACTGTCCAGCAACAGGCCTAGCTAAAGGAAATGAGCACTCGGAATTTGCTGGCTGGGCATTTCCATTTCCAGGGGTGTTTCTGACAGAGGAGTTCATTAGCGAAGATGAAGAATCTGAGATAGTTGAACTGATGGATCAAGATGACTGGAAACCATCACAGTCTGGCCGAAAGAAACAGGTTTGACTTTAGAAGCACATTTGTTCTTACAACCCTCTGGAAAAGGAAAGCTGTTTTCAGTTAAGGCACAAAATATTTAGATGTTTCATTAAATGTTTTCCTTTGAAAGCTTTTCCTGAAATACGTTGCAAGAATTACTTGTAATTAAAGTCAACTTCTTGCAAAAATACATGATAGTTACAACAAACAGTATTTGACGGTGCATGTTCAGGCATTAAAGTTCACACAATCTCCAAGTGAAAGAAGTGGGTGTTTTGTTTTTACTTACAGGTGAGAAATCTAATTCCAGAGAGATTAATGTAGCTTCACCGAGTCCTTTTGCAACCTGGTAACCAGGTCACTGGAAGAGAAGAGAACTCAAAAGTCTTGACCGTGAACCCTGTAAGGATCACAGCCTCTCCAAAAAGACTTGTCCTAGATTTTTCCTTAACACTAGCTTTTTCCCTCCTCTTCTCTTCCAACAGGACTATGGACCCAAAGTGAACTTCAAGAAACAAAGGCTGAAAGCTGGCAGCTTTACCGGTTTGCCAAGTTTTAGTAAAAAGATTGTGGCACAAATGAAGGCCTGCTCTGTACTAGGCGGTTTCTTACCAGTTGAACAATGTAATCTGGACTACACACCAGAAAGAGGTTCTGCCATCGACCCACATTTTGATGACTGGTGGCTTTGGGGAGAGCGTCTGGTTAGCCTAAACTTGCTCTCAAAAACAGTGCTATCTATGTCTTGTGATTCAGAGGACAGTATCCAATTATTTCCCACTTTCAGTACAGAAAATGGGGAATTAGGTCCCCCTGGATCTTTTACACAGACATCAGCGTGCAAAAATTCAGGCGAAGAGGGAACGAACTGCATTTTATCCCCAAGGCTTGTTCCAAGTAAAGAGGTGACTGTTGCCATTCACTTACCCCAAAGGTCTCTGGTGGTGCTGTACGGTGACGCACGGTACAAGTGGAAACACGCGATCTACCGCAAGCATATAGAGCATCGCCGAATCTGTGTCACGTTCAGGGAGCTGTCTGCGGAGTTCAGCGCTGGAGGAAGGCATGAGGAACTGGGTAAAGAACTGCTAGAAATAGCTTTTTCATTTCAAGGAAGACCAGTGTGATCAGCGAGAGGAAGCCAGAATTGCATTTTGGTAGGAAATTTGAAAAATAAAGTACCAAATTTGTACAACTCGGTTTATTTCTGAAGTGTGCGTAAGAAATCAGGTGTGTACAGAGATAAGCTCAATCAAATGGAAATTCAACAAACAGAAGTAAGAGAGTGCAAGGAAGGGGTGGGCTGCTTGTTTCTTCGAAGACTCTCCCGGGCAATGTGAGCTTTTAGGCGAAAGTCAGAAATGAGCTGTTGTGTTCATTAGCTGTATTATAACAAAATGCAAAAAGCAAATAGCCAGTTCTTAAATACTTAAATTAAACCAAGAAAGAAACTTAGAATCATTAAAGTGAGCTGAGTATCAAGCAGCCCTTGGCACAGATTCAGCCCAAGCCCTGCAGCAGATTTTAACCTTTCCTGGCCCATACCTGGTTCTGTCATACTGCTTTGAGCGTTGCACTGTGCCATAGGGACACAACTATCTTCTCACCCGCTTCAGATAGGTCCTTTAGAGATCAGCTCTCCAGGGGAGGAGGGTAAGCAAGCGTCTCTCCACAGATAGTACAATACCCTGAGAACTAATTAAAGTAATTATCCTTTGCTGAAGATTCATGCTCTAATAGTGAGGATTAATCATAAATACCATATATGACCTATATCTTCTGGGACCAAAGAGCAGCATTTGCAGAGGGCTGATGCCGACTCTTCTGCAGAGACAGCTTGGACAGAGTTCAGACCAAAGACTTGCACAGACTGTGTTATTTTCTGATCATTTGTCATCTCTGAACCCTGCTGCCAACTCTCAGTAGCAAGAGTCTGATTTTGGGAATAAGCTGGGCAACAGACTGCAACACTGGCGGCTATCATTTTTTTTCTTGGCACCTCCAGCAGTCAGGTTTGAATCATGCCTTGTACCTAAGATTCAACTAGTCATTTGTAGCAGAAGCTGATTTAAGGCCATCTGTCTGCTCTAAACGAACTTCTGTGCTCTTGAAAATGAAGCTGTGCCGTGGAAGAAGTGTGATCCTTTAATAAACACAGTTGTGTCATCAGAACCATTCAGCACAGTCGCACCTACAGCAGTAAAACACCACTTTACAATGCTGCCTGGTTTTAGTTGGTAAGAAAGGGGACGCATTTATACATGGGATCTCAGCGTCCCTGCACAGCTGTATTCTGCCCTAGAAGTACTTCCTTGGCACAACGCACAGGTTTTACTGTATAGTAATGCTCTCGTGCCATAGACACTGCCCTCTGCTTCAGGCACTGCGGAGGAGGGACCTCTTCACCCAACAAAACAGTTAATAATTGGGTGAATCAAGGTATTTTTTATCAATTTAAGCTAACAGATGCAACTACAGCCCTTTGTGGCTGCAATGAAGCAGTTTCAGTTTAGCCCAGTATTTAAACAGTTGTGGACATCTACGTGATATTTCCAACAGGGACCCACGAGCAGGGGTCCCACGGGCAGTCCTAAACCCCAAACCTCCATCCAGACCACCTGGCGAGCGTCACCTACGTGCTCCAACAGCGGTTTCGGCAGTCACAGCGTGCCCTCTCTGACGGAAACCCGTCACTGCAAACCCAGCCAGCCAACATGCAACAGGCAGGCCAGGATTGCTCGCAGCGAGCTCTATCCCAGGAAATTTCTCATAGGCTGCAACTTCCCCAGCTCGCTCCCAAAAGCAGGGCCTTGTGCTCTCAAAATAGCGGTTCCTAACCTTTTTCTGGCAGACTGCTGTGATCAGCGCCGTGCCGCTGGGGTCCACAGGGCTCAGCACCCATAAAGAGCGTGATGTCCCCAGGCCAGCAGCTGGAGGTGCCGTCGGAGCAGAGGACACTTGGCCAAGCAGGAGGACATGGCTGGCGGCCCGCCGGGCCTCACCCAAAAACGAATTTACACGACGGGAGGAAACCCAGGGCAGGCTTTCATAGATAAAGCAAGTGTTGAGCCCATATCCTCATCACCCTTTCAGTACTGAGCCTCTCCAGCAATCTGCTCTTTGCTCAGCGAACTGCGGCAGTCAAGTATTTCCATTTATGTTTGGCCCTTACTTCCAACGCTCCCCTTTAGGTTTATATTGTGCTCTCGGCCTGTTAAAATACTTTCTGTGCACGTACGTGCTGTTTCATTCTCTTTGCAGTGAAAGCAGATGATGGCTTCTGATGAATCAGAGTGCCACAATAACAAGATAAACAATATCAGCTCATTTTGTGGTCTGCATTTGTTACCTGAATTTTTCTGCCTTGATCAAACTATATGGGAAGCTGCCATTCTTGCCAGAAAATTCCAGCTCTTCCTAGTTGATATCTTACATTTAAAAAATGCAGATAATTATATTCCGAGCCAAAAATTGAGGGCTTTGTCTAGATGTTTTTGAAGTCCAAAACTTAACCTAGTCACTACACAGTCATTGCTATGTCTATCTTTTGACATTTTTCACCTGTTAAACAGCCTCTTGGGCATCATCTTAGATCAAAATGCAGTTACACAGCCATCGGTTCTGTATTACTTTATAAAACTTTATGTACATTCTCTCCTAAAAAGCCAGAATCGCAGCGCTGCAGAACATATACAATTTATTTGGATTGTCAAATATCATAGAAATCTGAGAAAAGTATATAGAGTTTTTAATCTTAATTAATTAGGTCTTAAAAGTAATTTTGGCCACTATGCTAGTATTATTAATGTAAGACAAATTTTAATGGTCTTCATGTTACAGGAATTCCTATCACAGCTGTTTATCTTCTTAACCAAGATTAGCCCTTGTAAAACACATACCAAGAACCAGGCCCTCATTAAAAGGAAGGACATCTAGTTGTTATCTAGTTGTGTATTTTAAAAGGAGAAGGAGAATATCTGGCCAAGCTTTAAAAAAAAAAAAAAAAAGGTAAAACCCTAGTTAACCCATAGAGGATGCTGGAGGACTTGAGCTGCCTTTCAAAAAATCAGTCTGAAATCAGCAAGAAGCGTAAAACTTAGCAAGTTTATCCAGTTTCTCTCACACAGCTGGACAATAACTGAGATACATACGTTGTTCTACATTAAATATTGTTCATGCAGAGATAAAACAAGAATAGGCACAGCTAAAACACAGAGATATTTCTTTTTTCTCCTAGCGCTTAGCACTCATCATTGTTACAACCCTGGGCAGAAGGCAAGCTCCCAGTCGTACACACAGGTATTCACGGGAATGCTTTCCAAATTCAGCCAGCAAGTAATTACTGAAACTGCTTTGTTTGAAATGGGTACAGAGGAGAGAGCCTGCAAAAAGTTAATCAGAAAATAACCACACTGGCCCAGTTGTGCCAGGACCTGAATTTGAGGTTGTGGCTCAAGGGGCGGCATCGAGGAAGCTGTCTTAAAAGTAGATGCAACAAGATTTACAAGATAACAAAACTACAGAAGCAGGGAAACTTGAAGGCCTTTTGTTTGTTTAAAGCAGGGAAAGAAGAGAAAGGACGTTAAGAAATCCCACGAAAAGCCACGGAAAGGCAAGAGGAGAATGTGAAGTGCCAGCAACCAGTCCCGCAGCCGGCCGGGCACCCTGCACCTCCATCCCCGAGCCCAGCGCGGCCGTCCCTGTGGCAAGCTGGGATTGCCCATCCCCGAGTCCCACCATCAGGGAACTGAAGGATGTTCGCTCTGCGGCTGCACCCATGCCACCAGCTCTCTATAAACACTTCCACATATTTGAGTGCTTACCGCAGAGCGCGCTCCACCCGGGGCTCTCGCACAGTATCGCTTTCATCTGTCACGTGGGTCAGGCCCAGACGGTCAAATCCAGCATCTACTCCATCTCCCCTGGTCATAAAGCCTCCCCAAGAGTCACATATCCACCAAAACAACGCGGCGGCAGCTACCAGAGCAAGGGCTGCCCCAGGGCAATGTTAAAAATAGGGAGCTCGCAGAGTAAGAGCTGCCACTAACCACAGCAAAGGGAGAATCCGACACTGCTCCGGCTCCGACAGCTCCCTCCGGCTCGCATTC
>NW_009195005.1:456-13591 GCF_000690835.1 Fulmarus glacialis | reverse complement strand
GAGAGAGGAGCTGCCTCCTAAACCAAGGCAGGTGCCCATGAACGATACGAAGCAGGGCTGTACCCCTGTCCTCGACAGCTCCTTCCCTGCTTTAGGAAGGGTCTTTCCAGTGCTGGAGCCTGCAGAGGCATTTTTCCACTGGGCAAAAACTGTCCAAAAAAATCTGAAAGAGAACTCAGGACTCTGAGTGAGATGGTGGCTGTCCCCTGCAGCAAGCCAAGGCGAGCCCCACTGCAGAAATTGGAGAAATGGCCCAAACAAGCCAAGAACTGGTCCAGAGAGTCACAGCCCAAGGAGTCACAGCCCAAGGGAGCTGAGAATCAGGGCAACAGCCATCCCAAACCGCAGCAGCCAAGGGCCCGAGGCTGGTACAGAAAGCTAGCACACATGGCAGGGGAGATCCTCGACACACGTCCCAGCCCGAGGGTAGGACCCCTGGGAGAAGCATCCCTGTGCAGGCACTGCAGGAACGGAGCCACACAAAATTCGGGAGATCTCAGGAACGACAGACACCCCAGGAACGACAGACACCTCAGGAACGACAGACACCCCAGGAACGACAGAGAGGTGACAGCACAGGACAGACGCGCCCAGGCACCGGCAGGCAAACCTGGACATGACACAGCACGCTGCCAGTCCCGCTGGGACACCAGCGACGGTGTGGAAAGGCAGGCATCTCCATGCTTGATGGATGGGAATCCTGCTGACAACCTCGGGGGCAGCAGCAGAAGCAAGGAGGATTTTCTGGCACTGTAGCACAGAAGCACCCATCTGGACAAGTACAATGTCCCTACTCCTTTACGGGTGAACTACCGTGGCTGATACCACAGGTAATCTTTCCACAACACAAGTCTGGACCCAACAGCGGTGAAAATGTAAACAAGTTGGAGGAAGAGACGCAGGAGCAAGAAAAGCAAATGCTGTTGTTGGGGAAGAAGGAGAGGAGTTACAGCACGAAGGTGGTGGGTAACCTAGAGAGATCCCGGACGCCAGAGTCAAAAAGCAAAAACACTCCCATGTGCTTCTCATGTCTCGGTGCCCGGAGAGACACAAGAAACAAAGCTGTGAGCAAAGATGGGAAAGCATGATTATTCTGTTTTAAGTGCATTCGCCCTTGGGACACCATCTTAAACCGTACCTCAGACTCCCTGCTAGAGTAAGGTGATCCCACTCCAGTCACAGATGCGCTGCCTTGAGATTTATTTTGAATCCAATCCCACCAAAGCCTCATCAAGTTATTCCACAAAATCAAAGCACAGTTTCTGCTGCATATCTCCATTTGCTGAAGTTTATTATAGTTACAAAGAATTAAAGGAACGATTTGGCTGTTTTGAGCTGCATTGCTTTCACAGCACTGTATGCACACTGTGAAACCTGATTATTTTTTTTTTTTAATTACAAAGATGGCTCAATCCTTCCCTCACCCTCCTGAGCTCCACAGCACATAGAGTCCTATTATTACTGATGTTAAAGGAGAATGCAAAGTACAGATGAGAGATTCATCTTATCTGGTCTGGCTCCGGCCTCACAATAGAAATCTTGTCCGTAGAAGAGCCTATGTGTGTAATACTTGGCAGAAAACTCAACTCTGATTTTGTTGTATAAACCTTTAATTTTTATTACGGTAAAAAGAGGAGGGAGAGAGGCCAGACTCCTGGGGAGATCGTATGAATTTCACGACCACCCACTTCCTGGAGGGCGCTCCTTATTTTTTGCATGTGCACGTAAGTACAGACTAGTCATTTAGCACACAAAGACTATTTTCTTTGCTGCACACCAGCCAATATGGTACATGCCAACTACGGCAAGAACAACAGACGAAAGCCACAGACACAGTGCTAAGCAACTTGTTCAGCAAGGCTCAAACTCGCATGTAAACAAGAGATTAGAGTTGGGTTCCCAAGGCCCTCGCCAGAGAGGAATATAGGGATACTCTCACCTTGCTGCACTGGGATTTGCATGTACTCTCCATTCTGGGAAGCTGACATGTAATACACTGCCATTAGATTTCTGAAATCCCCGTGGAATAAGGGACCGGGGTTACATAGGACATTACAAACATCCTTAATGATTTCAGAAACCTGTAAGACCTGGAGACTCTGAAACGGCAACGTTTGAGTGCAGAGCAGGAAATCAGCACAGGATCAGGGCCAAAAAAATGTGCTTATGCTTCTTTCAGCCCTGTGTGGCAGAAAGCCTTACTTTCCCTTAAAAGAGCTGATGATTGCAAAACACTCTTTTCCCTCCACAAAGTTACCATAAATCATAAAATCATTTTTACAGAAGTTTTCACCCAAAAGGATGCTATAGAATTTACAAGCTTCCCTTGCTAAGCAATACAGACGTGCAAGTGCCATTTTCTCTGCTGCTGAAAAAAAAGGTCAGCTCAAATGAAACGTGATAGCTCTTTAATGGCACACAGCTTTCTTGCCGGATCCAGCTCCGCCAGACTCACCAGTACGGCTCAGCTCCAGGTTCCACCAGAGGAGTTGCCTGCTTTGGTGGAGGGAGAAGGAAGTGTTCATTTTTGACAGACAAATGCTACAGCTGACAAAAAAACCCAAATAACTGATGAAATACGCAGGACTGGGACTTGTTCTCTTCAGCAAACCAGGCAAAGACGTTGCAACAATACATAAATGAAGATGACATAGCGACAGATTTCTACAATATGCTATATGCTGTCACTCCTCACCTCCTTGAAACTTGCTTTTCTAGTCCTTCAAAGTTTTGTCTCATTAAATTCACTGTCACTGTTCTGTTTTAAGAATGTCCTTGTTATAACTAAAACACCTGTAAGCCTTCCCTGGGCACTCTTGCCTCTTACTGGGAAAAAACACATGATCTTGGCATTCATTCAATCTAAAGTGACAGATGCTGCTGAAGAAAGTATGACAGAACTTCCCAGCCTCCTCCAGTTCAAAATTCTACCTCCCCAGCTGTAAAAATATAGTAAGCAATAGCAAGAAAAGAACATAAAAGCTAAGGCTGATTTCTTTCTGGTTATGTATTTATAGAACACTTGCTTTGGAACAAAGGTAATCAACACTCAGTTTCTATTGTGCTTTCCTGGATGTCCTCAAATCAGCTGCAGATACCCTCATTAACCAGCTCAGCTCTAGAAACGAGCTGCCAGTTAATTGCTGCTGCACTGACAGCCAGGGACTTCTGACACGTAAGACAGGTCCTACACACACCACACCGGAGTTTTGGACAGCTGATGCAGTTTTACTTTTGGCAACGGAATACTGCATTTGGAAAAAATACAGATTTTTGGCTACCTGAACCAATGTTAAGGTAGATAAAGTTTTGACCTTGAACTCCATGGCAGTGTTGACGTAAGTACGCGAGTGTGTAGGACCAGAAACAGGCCAGAGACCCCAGCATCTGAAACAGCACTAGAACCCACAGCTATATATGGCAGGCAATTAGCGTTTACATATTTAAGCCTCAAGACAATCCACCGCTGGTGCATCTCACCAACTAGCAAAACAGGTATTTTGCTCTTAGCCTTAGCTGAGCGGATTTGCTGGAAGCAGCCTCTGCCTCTCTGTCACACTACCTGCATGCCTCTGTCATGCCCGTCTAACTGCACTTTCAGTTTGTGAAGCTCTTCGATCTCTCGGTTGTGGCGCTCCGTTTTGTGCCGCACCAAAGAGCGGTAGAAGTGAATGGTGAAGACGACAAAAATCAGACCCACTGGGACCATGATGATGGTGGAGACCAGCGCTGACTGCCAACCCGCGTGGCTGCTGGGCTTCTCGACGTTGGTGGTCTCATTTTTCAGGATGGAGCCCACGGGCAGAAATTTTATCCAGCACAGAAGCACGACTTCCGCAAGGAAAAGGAGGATCCCCAAGACGGTGGAGAAGCCCCACGCCAGCTCTATGTAGGGATGCATGCGCTCGTGCGGGGACTCACTGATGGAGTTCAGGTTGTGGATGTTGCTCACTGCTTCCACGTTAGGCAGAATGCAGGTGCTGATGAGAAGGGCAAAGAGATGAACTGCCACCAGCACCGTTGTGCAGGCACTGAAAGCGATCAGCAGCATCTGGGGGTACTTGTACTGCACCTCCAGCTGCACCTCCACCATGGCAACCTGGGGGAAAGGAACAAAAAGCTTGTCAACAGCTGCTAGTTTTCCTCTTTTCAAGGCTTTCATCCAGGAAAGCATCTTTATCCAGGAAGAGCACCTAAGGTCAAGTACACACTCAAGTGCTTTTTAGAATGGCAGCCTAGATGGATCATTCCTGTTTCGCACGAAGACGTACATGCAGGCTGCAGCCTGGCCTTTCGGAAGGCTTACGTGCACGTTTCTGCGCTGTAGTTTTCTGAAATAACAGATCTCTCCTTGCGACCAGGAGCCATACGAACCGCATCAAACCCAACAGAAGGAACTCATTAGACAACACGTGGAGCTCGGAGGCAGGCTGACAGCCTGCTAGCCCGCCCGCCCATCACACGTTCTCCTTCCGCTCACCACTTGCGGCTGCGGTGCAGGAAGTTTTGACTTCAGGCACGTAAAGAAAAGCAAAAACAAGCAGCCCTTCTGGCCGGCGGCCAGCAAGGTTTCACTACCCCCCCCATGGGAAGCACACAAGCTACTTTACAATTTACGTTAGTCCATAGTTAAAATAGCTGCCTTCTATTCTCAGAACATTGTATGTTCGTTTTTATTACAAATATGGCCAGATACAAGTATTTATATCCCCAAATTTCTCCCTTGAGAGCTAATAAGTTACTGATATACTCAGCAGAAGTGGACAGCCACTGGCTTATGGGGGTGTTCAACAACTCAGAAGTCCATTTTCTCAAAACAAGAGCTATCATATAGCAAGTCTCTAAAGCCGTCTATCTTTTTTTTAATCAAATAAAGCTTAACAAGCAGAATAAGCGCAAGAGAGCAAGGGGCTCTTCTCAGATGAGATCTGGAGTCCTAGTACGTACTACATAACTGGTTTAGCATAAGAATTTGTAAAATTACTTAACCTATCTGTGAAGTAAAATAGCACAAGTACTTCTGCATGGCGTCACCCCTGAAAGGACCGCAGAAACCTTGTGCTAAGAGAAGCCACGAAAACAGTGGATAATACTATCAAACATTCCTCTCCAGTAACTCTCTAGCGGCTTGCTTGGATCTGCAGCTGCACTTCATGATTTGCACAGATACTAACTTGCCTGGCAGTAGGCAAAACCTCTGGTGATCCCAGGAGACCTGCTGCTCCGGCGCGGCACAGCTTGCCCGGCGCGTTAAGGAAAGGAGAAGCCAATGCTTGGATGCCTGCCTCAGGGCAGCGTCTCTCATGACCACCATGAGAAGGCAAAGTTGGAACAAGCAGCTCGATTCTGGGGCACAGATGGATTTTGCATCATTACTTTACCCAGAGTTCGCATGAGACCACCGCTGAGCAGCCATTTCAGGCTCTGTATAATAATCTCCACCATTCGCTCTGGCATTAGTTGTTAATAATATTATTTAGGCACTGGAAGATTAGGGGTACACTCATGGTCTCCCTGTGGGTAACCCTGAGAAGATTAAAGGGGATCAAAGAAAGTGCCTATGTTGGCATGACTGCTGCCTTACCTACATTTACTTTGAAACCATCAGCAGCCTGAATGAGCGGATCACAGTCAAGTCTGAGCACATTCAGTAGCGACCAAGACGTAACGTGTGTGTTTGGGGGAGCAAATGGTCAATCTCTACAAGTCCAGATTTTATACCTACGTCAACTATTTAGGATATTAGAGACACCAAAAATACTGTGGCAGTTCTTGGACATTCCCAGCCTTTTGTTCAGCTTATGAACATGTGGGGTTTTTACTTTTTTTTTTGTTTGTTTTTTTAAAGGTTCCTGTTTGCCGTTTACAGTAGTTGTTGTTGTATACTGGGGAAAATAATAACGCGGGATTGGCTTTACTATCTATTGCAAGGTCCATTTAATGAAAACACATACCACGTTGCCTTGCATATGTTCTCTTTGCAGATCCCCCTATATTGATTCGAGAAGGAAGAGATCAAACTTATTCTCCGCTGCACGGTTCTGTGCAATGAATTTGTACAGTGCTGTGACTGTCAGTCACACCCTATCAGCCAGGAAAAGCTGCAGGTATATTGTTCATTATTGAGTCCTGTAATACCCAGAGACATAGTATTCAGCAAGCTAAATAGGAATTGTACCTGCATGTTCAATTTATAGCTTTATATTAAAGCTGAAAGCCTGGCTGATGTCAACATATCAATTTCTACTTGTTACCCTTCGCATGAGCAGCACTTTTCAGCTAATTGGATGTTTCCTCCCAGACCAACGTATTCCCTAGGGCTAGCTTCAGCTGTGCAATGTGATGAATTTTTAACACTGACTGATGGCTCAGTAAGAGGTATTTCAGGGAAAAACATCAACAATCCAGATAGGGCAGCAAGGCAGAAAAACAATTCATTTAACCCGAACAAGTACTGGAAAGGTGAGTGAGCTCTTATCGCTTTACCCCGTACAGACTGTCATGTCATTCTCTGACCGGGATAAGAGAAGGAGGACAAGCTGACATAACCCATTTAAAAATCATTAAATATGCTGCTTAGTCTGTAAAACTATTAATATGTCATGTTTGATACAATTATACTCTTCCGTGATAACAGCCCCCTTTCTTGTAACCTCTTCCCAGAAGCCAAGGTGTCAAGGGCTTGACTTTGCAAGGCACTGAGCACTCTGCCGAGCCGCAGAATATCTCAGCATAGGCTTAATTTGAAGCTTGAGAATCTCCCTGTTGAATTCGACGTTCACAGGTTTGCTAAAGGAACCAAGTACTCAGAACATTTTAGAATTAAACTGCAATTAAATTACATGCAATTATGTTTTTTAAAGACCAGTGTAGCCCAGATTGTTCACGACAAAGATGATGCTCATCTTGAGAAATTTAGACCAGGATAGATAGCATCAGGCAAAAGGATGACAAATGGCTTAACATAAACATTACATTCACACAGATGGTTTGGCACCCACTAAAAACAATCACTCCAGTAGATCTGTTGTTTTTTTTTTTTTTAAAAATCAAATACATATCCCGTAGCAATTGGACAAGTATCCAGAAGACTGACTAGCAGCAATAGCTCTTATCTCCATCAGGAAAATTATTAAGGAGGCTTTCTAAGCTCCCTCTAAATCTCCTTCATCTGCAGTCTCCCTGGGGCAAATGCAGTAGCCCTACAGCCCACCTCCAAACAGCCCTGGCACTGGGAAGGACCTACATCCTCCTGATCTGCCCAACTCTGCCAGAAATACCAGAGATAGCATCGAGTAACGAGGAAGGTTCGCATTATTCTGCAGCTTGTCCAGAAGGAGCTGGATCAAAGCCACCGCCTGTTGATTAAATATCCATCAGCTCGTAATAATTTTCAGCCAATATGGAACTGGCTTGAATCAAACACACTGACAGGGAAGTAAATAAAGCAATAGCCAAGCCCTGTATGGCATTTGTTTACATAGCTAAATGCACACAGGGCTTCAGGGAAACTATTTCACTCTAAATAACTTCTCTACTTTCATCAGTAGCCAAATAGATGCTCTTATTAGAGAGTAAACATCCGTGTACCAAATACCTGTGTGCCAAATTATCAGCGGAGAAATAGCTTGGTAGGAAGGTCCAGTACAATCAGCTGGGAAAAAGCTTGCTAATAAAGAGAATTCCTTATTGCAAAAATTTTTATTTCCAACAATTACTGAACTCAGGTGTACTTACTATGGTAGGCTGGTGATTATAATGAACGCTACTTATACCTATGTGTTTATTTGACTTGCATTTTAAACAATTTAAAGAGAATAGAAGTCAAATAATTAATTTGGTGTGTTTGCCAAGGACTTTCAGCAACTTTCTGTTGTGCAGTTGAGAAGGCACGCTTTGTTTTCAGATACGTGGTTCAGCCCTGCAGGGTGGGTGGGCTGCAAGCCCCCCCACGTCCCAGCAATGCCAGCGGCAGCACACCCCAGCACCGGCACCTGCTTGTGTAACCACGCTGCCTAGATAGAGCAAGAGTTCACAACACTACAAAACGTTAATTTAATAATTATGTTAAAGAGAACAGTCACAGATGACTAACACAGAACTCACGTAACCCAGAGGCACAAAGGGCAAGCACATGAGCTGCTTTTTAAAGTAAGAAAGCTTCTGAGTGAAAGAAATCTACAGGAGAGCACTCAACTTTCTCAAAACAAGGAGGTACCTTCTGCCATTTCAGCACACGAGCTTGGTTACAAATAAACATACACTGCGTGAAAAGTTTTTACGAGCATCGCATGCACATGGTCAGCAAGCGGAGAGGAATTGCAAAGCAACCAAGCACCCTCTCTCCCCTGCAGCCTGCTCCCACTGAACTCCCCGCTTGCATTTTTCCAACTTCATTTTGGGTGACCAACTCTGTCATCCCAAATGGACTGCTGTAATGTTACAGATGATTCATGTTCTGAGGGACTGGGTGAGGAAAAAGCAGCAGAAGCAGCTAAAATAAACTAAGGAAAGCTATCCGGAAAGTTCCCGAGATCCGTCTGTCCCCCCTGCTCCTGAGCTGCAGGATGCAACATCTTCACATCACGTCCTGCTCACCCAGGCGCTGCCCTCTGCCTCTCTGCAATCAGCTGACGGACCTCGGGAACAACCAGATCTGCCCATTTCCTGAGCAGAAAACCTTCCCCAAACAGGTTTCAGTTCTCACTCCCAATAAGCAAGAACCGGAGGGGAGACGAAGAGGCTCACACCGACACAGACAGGTCTGAGCACTGGACCGCTGACTGTCTCCGTCTTGTTTATTCGCTCGCTCCCTGACACGGTTTTGACCTACGCAGATAGCTTCCAGGTAACACCCAAGTGCTGCACGGAGAAAAGCAAGTACCAGGGATTATTCCCTGACAAAAATATACCAGGTTTGGCTCCCTTCAGGCTACAGAGTCCTCTGACACAAGGTCCGAGGCTGCAGGGCCTCTTCTCGCACCTCAGCATATAACTATCTCCCTGATCATGCTATGCAAACTTCCCTCTTGCAGACTGTGACCCAACCTCCACCTTATTTTAGGCACCGTGATCTGAAAAAACACATACAGAAATTAAGATAACGTTCAGGACCACAGCAACCGCAGGAGCCTGGAGAAGCTTCACGCCCAAGTGCAACCTCATGCGAAGGCAGCCAGCGATGACTGGCCTCGGGGCCAAAGGAGAGCCCAGGTCCTGCACTGTTTAGCAACGCTGGTGGAGCACTTAGGATCATTTGCAGGTAGGGGATTAGTATTTTTAAAGGGTTGATTTGGGAGTGCGTGGGTTGACTGTTAGGCAGCTCCTGTATCTGTGCTGCCTTGAGAGAGCCAGTCTCAAACTTCTCAGCAGCAGCCAAGCAGAAGCCCCCAGGGAGATGCCTCCTGCCTCTTCAGAAAACAACAGTATGTCCTGCTTCTTCACAGGAGGAAAACACTGATTAATAGATGATTTTACAGAACCAAAACCTTCACGATCCAGAAAGTATTGCTACATAGTACACATACCATCGCAAATCCAGAGAGCAGAGCAGAGGTTCTGCTGGAAGCTTTCAGTTTGGCTCGGCTCAGGTACAATTTTCTCCACGAAAGGGCTTGAACAGAGTGGTGGTTTGATGTGACCAGTTCCAGATAGCTGCGCCGAACCCAGTCCCGATAATCCATGCCTTTTGTGCCAGGTTCAGAGCAGCAAGCAGGAGTGGAAGGATCCACCGGAACATTTAATTCGGAACTCATGATGAGGGAAATGCTGAGGAAGCAAAATAGTCATGTTCAAAAGGAGGTAGCAGACAGGGCAAGGATCGACTACTGGAAAAGCTACGTTTAAACAAAGTTACCCTCAGTCAGTAGAAAAATGATGGACCAAATACCATCACGCTTGCAAGGCAACAGAGAAAGGAGCATCCGTAATTGCTAAAAATGACCATGAGAACTAGGAAAGATTACACAAGCAAACCCGGAAACTACTCCAGTAGGAATTCAGGAAGGTTGCACAGCATCTGACTTTTCATTTCAAAGCTGGCATCTCACTTTCCCCTTTAATTCTTCCTTTAATTTTCCTTTGAAGTTTTAAAAACCTTCCCCTTTAATTCCTCCTTGCTAATAAAAAAAATTGTTTTAGATAAAGACACTTTGGAAATAGGGCCCCCATCTTATAATTTTATTTTAAGCTGACATTTTATTAAGCTAAAATTTTATTTTGACAGTGCATCACAGATTGGCTCCAAATGCATCTCCTTTAGAGTACCAAAGTAACTCCCGCTAGCGTGTTCAGGGAGTCACTTTTTGCTCTTTCTTTGGAAACCCGGTTTTCAGTTAAACCATCGCTCCTCAGAGCTCAGTTTAGACGGGCACAGTTCTTCCCCAAGACTTCCCCAATAGTCACAGAGCTGAACGCTGTGTAGGGTTAACAAATGAACTTCTAAAGCTCCTGCAGTGGGAAGTTAAATTTCCTGAACTGCTCACACTCCACTTATCAGCCACGTCTGAACAAGAATCCCGTCCCCTTACTTCCACCAGTGGCTCTTAGCAAGGCGAAAGGAAAAGACAATTCCAAGGGGAAAAGCTAGTTGCCTTCCAGGTAGTTTAAGCGTCTTCAGATTCAAGAGATTACACTGGAAGATGTAAGAAAGCAAGACTATTTCAGGTGGTGAATGCCACAGCAGCAAGCAGAGACAAGCGCGAGGTCCAAACCACCCCCTCCTTACACCACAGCTTAGCCAGGCTGCCGCCGAGTGGCTCTGGTGATCTCCGTGCCATCCACGGACACAGAACAGGATTCGCTAAACGTTTTGAGCAAGAATTTCTCAACTCTGACAAACATCTGAAACTCGATGTTTAACTCAGCCTTCCGAAGAATGGAAACCACCATTCTCTGATTAATCCCCGCACCCACAGCTCTGCCACCGACCACCACGGCGATGGCAGGTAGCAACACCAGAGCTGCACCACACGAGACCTTTCTGGCTATAAATACTTACCAGCTCCTAGAAGGAGGAGATGCATGCCCAGAATCACACATGGTGTGGTACTAATTAGTCCCCGCGCCACACCTCAAGGTCATAAGCAGCTTACTGTTCGCTTGAGTGGAGCCCCAGCCCTGCCTGCATCCTGCCCCTGCTGCACCCAGATCCCCACGTACGCAGGCCACATGGTGACAGCTAATAAACCAATGTTTGCTGGGAGATTTGAGGAAGTGGCAAAGATAAAAAGGACACCAACTGCCCACGACTCCGAATTACTAAAAGGGAACAAAGCTGTGCCAGGTACAATAAGAAAGATTGGACTTCAGCAGCAAAGAAAGCATTGCAGGTCGTAAGATTGTCTGTCCCTCCTGAGCACGGTGGGCTTTCAGATTTCAGCCCCCTCAGACATAATAAGGATGGCAGCAAGAGCACAAGACTTGTTCTTCTGGGCAGTTTTTAAAAAGGTCACTATTACAGCCCCTGGAGGACTCCAGGATGGCTCCTGAACTGCTCAGCAGTTTTCAAAATATTAAAAAAAAACACCAAATACCCACAAACCATAAAAGAACTTTCACACAACTATAAAACCAAGAACAGAATAACAGGGACAAACCTCCCTGCCTGCTCTGCGT
Source organism: Fulmarus glacialis (assembly GCF_000690835.1). Lineage (NCBI taxonomy): Eukaryota > Metazoa > Chordata > Aves > Procellariiformes > Procellariidae > Fulmarus > Fulmarus glacialis. The sequence goes on along the minus strand of NW_009195005.1, from coordinate 1,975 downwards.
TTCCAGAAAAGGGCAAGAATCACCTATTTTATAGAAGAATAAAAAAAAAAATCTCTCCCCAAGCCTCCTGGGAGGATCAGAGCAGAAACATTCTGTGAGCAGCAAAATTATGAAGCTGTTTCCTGTGACAACATCCTGTGTGGATTCTGCAATGTATAGCGTGGGGTGAATTTATTAGCTTTGTCCTTAGTTGGGACACTAACGGCCTCTACCCTGCCATTTATTTTCATAAAATGCGTAGGAACTTTGTCTCTAGGAAACTTCAACCCCTGGGACAAATTCCATTGAAAAGACAAATGAATTCAGAGGTTACAGAGGGAGAGCAAGAGTACCCAATCACATCTGCTTCTTTCCTTAGAAAAATAAGCTAAAAATACCACAGGGATGAATTTTCACTTTGGAGCAGCTCAAGAGATGTTCCCAAATAAGTAAACAACTTCAGAATAAAATCCATAAACACAAATGTAGCCCAAACAAAGCAGTAACAGGACAGCAAACTCACCTTGCTGGCTACGGACATGGAGAGACTGGGTGGAGGGCTCCAAGGGCTGAAACACAAGACCAAAGAAGCATTTTACATCCACAGTATCTTAAGCAGTTTTACTCTAGAAATATTTTCAGCCAGTTATCTGTGGCAGGGGAGAGTTATTCTGGAGATTTCATGTTCCTGCCTTGCAACATTAAAGGTTCCGGACACTTGCTCTTACAGAAATAACTATCCTAAAGGGCTTTACCGCAGAGGGCTGTTGAGTTTTGGATGGAGAATCAGGACTTCCCCAGGAAACCTCTTCCTCAGCCTAACAGCCAGCTCTGGCCAAGTCCATCCCAGCTGTGTCTTTACTCGCTTCCATTGCACTGCCGATGCATTTGACCCCGCTTCGTTTCACACCGCCGAAGACAGAAACCTCTCTGCAATCGCTACCTCATATCGATTTTGTTAATCTGTCCAGCGCTGTCCTGCAGAGCAGCGAGCGTAGCGGGGAAAGCCTTCGCCGCACCTTTACATCTCAGCTGCCCCTGGCAGTTGCAAGCGCACGTGCGGGGATTCCTTCACAGCAGGGAACGAAGCAGACGCTGCTGGGGACGAGATATGCGGATCCCCCTCCCGCCGCCGGCGTGCCCTGAACAATCGCCCGCACAGCGCTGTCTCAGCAGCACCGTCAGGGTCTCCGCCTTGCTTCAGGAAACCCGCCAGGACCCAGGTTTCTGCCCCGCACCCTGAGGCTGATGAGCGGATTTGTACCAGCGCCTTTCTCCCCTGCATAGGATCGTTCAAGAGCCCGCACGCCATGGCTAAGCCTAACCCCGGACCCCGCTACTCCCTGTTCCTCTCTTACCCTGGGCCTCCCAAGCTCAGGCCCTCTTTGCTATGGGGAACCCCTTCCCACATCCTCTTCTGGCTTGGGACCCCCCCAGCATCACCCCTGGGACGTCACACCGCCCAGGCGGGGTGTGAACACCCCACAGCTGTGACCCCCCCTTACGGCAGCGCACCTCAAGCAGGGGATTCCCCCTTCCC
>NW_009195005.1:0-302 GCF_000690835.1 Fulmarus glacialis | reverse complement strand
GGGACTGCCCGGGCCAGGATGCGACCCCCTCACAGCGAGGATCCTTCCCTCCGAAGGCATCTGGCATCCCAAGGATCCCCCGCATCTCCTCAGGCAGGATGGGACCCGCTCCCTCCCCGCAGCTGGGATTCCCCCTTCCCACAGCACCCTGGGTCAGGGGCTTCCCCGCACCGGAGGCAGGAGGTATCTCCCCTCCAGCACCCCCCAGCGAGAGGATCCCTTGGTCAGGATACAGCCCCCGAGAGCTGGCCTGCCGTCTGCATCCCAAGGGAGCTCCAAAACACCGCCGGGCAGGATGGGAC
>NW_009195004.1:656-885 GCF_000690835.1 Fulmarus glacialis | reverse complement strand
GCTGTGCTCTCGGTTCTCACTCTCTCCACGGCTGGGGGCGTTTGCTGTTGTCTGTGACAGCGATTACAGAGCCACTGGCCAGGAGGGCTGCTGCCTTCCCCTTTGCGGTGCCTTGCGTGTTTGGGTGCGGGCGGATCACAGCCCTTCCGTGCAGAGATCCTGTTGTCGGAGCGTGCGGTCCCTTTGCCACAAGACAACGATGATTCGAAATGGCATCCGCATCCCTCCT
>NW_009195004.1:0-211 GCF_000690835.1 Fulmarus glacialis | reverse complement strand
TAATCATCCAGGGAACTACTAAGTCAGGAATTAAATTCCAGCTACTTACGGGATTGACACAGGAGTACATTGTCGTAGTCTGAGGGGTAAGACGACAGAAGCTCATGTAAATACAGCGGCTTTCGCGTGGCTCTGGCTGCCCGCCCCGCGCGAGCGCTCCCCGAGCCCCTGGCCGGGGACATGGGGGTGGGAGGCGGCAGCAGCCCACCCT
>NW_009195003.1:2508-6568 GCF_000690835.1 Fulmarus glacialis | reverse complement strand
TAGTATTAGTATTAGTATTAGTATTAGTACTATTATTATTATAATAATAGCAATAATTCTTCACAAATTAAGGTGGAAATCAGTTCCCGAACAAAAGCGAACACATTTTGGTAAGAATATCAGACATAGCCCAAGTTTCCCAAGTGAAGATTATCGTGGCAGCTTTGCGTTCCTGTTTTAATCTCCTCCCCCGCCCTTGTTTGTCACCTGAAAATTTCAGAGCTGCTTATCAATAATCCTCTGTGTGTCATACTGCTGCGAAGCATTCCGGATCAATATATTATCATTTCAGAGCTTGATTATGAAGGTGAAGGGCATTGTCAAGGACATCTGGAAATTCTGGTCAGTGTTCTGCAATCTCTGATCAGCTTCAGTGCTTTACAAGCATAGTCTCTGGAAGAGAATAAAATCAGAATCTCTAACTAGAGAGACAGTGCCTTACTCTCTCATTCGTACCAACCCTTGCTGCCAATAAACAAACAAACAAACAAAAAGCAGAGATATCATCTGCACATTTGCCCTAGTGTCTTTTAGCATATCCTCTATTCTTCACTCCATTAGAGCTCTCAAGCACAGCCATACATAACAAACTTCTCATGGCAGGGTGATGTGTACTGTATACAATTTTCCTGACTGGAATATTTGAGGCAGTGATCTAGAGAAAATGGAAGTATATTAAAAGTGTGGGTTTTGTTTGTTTGGGGTTTTTTTATGACAGCATTACACAAGTAACTGAGATCTCATACTCTGGGAATGACAACACATGGTAAGAATACACATCAGGCTGCTGAGGAGAAACAGCTAGAGCTTGCTTAACATGTTAGGATTATTATTTTGTCAATTCTATTACTCTATAGATACTCAACAATATTTAAATGTATTACATTTCAGGCATATGCCAAACTGAAATTGTTCCACTTTCTGTCATACATAATATTATTATTATTTGCCCTATCTGCCACCTGGAACAAGACGTTCAATTGTACACAGTCCCCCTTCGTTGCTGTTTCTGATATTATTCATGGATCCTTAGTGACAAGCCAAAAGTCTACCTAATGTAAAAAAAGGTGAAAAAGTCATCCTTGGTTCCTAGCTAGCTTTGTTAGTGCTTCATGGTTGCTTCTCATATCTCTATATGAGGAAGGAGTTTCAAGCCACCATTCTGGACTGCAAGGCTGAACTGGTCGGGTCCCTGTGGCTTAATGTCAAAGACAATCTCCTGTTATGCAGAAAACAGTGGTGTAACTATGATGGCTGTGATGCTGATGAAGTGATGAAGCTGAGTAGGTACCTGTGTATTGGAGGTTTTGCACAGCAGTAGATTTAGTCCTTCTGCTGCTCTCCACCAGCATTGCTTTAATCAAGTTTATTACTAATGAGTTTCTGATATGTATTCCTAATGTTTAATTAAAATGTATTTAAAATATTTTCTGTGTAATACTTGCCTTTCTAATAGATTTCTCATGTTTCAACCATGTAAAAAAGAAGCAATGTATGCTATATAAAATGTAAAGCTGTGACCCAAAGAAGGATGGTTTGGAATTTGGCTTTGAAAGAAAGAACTCTTACCCTAGTGCAGTCATTTCTTGGCCTCTGGTGCTTTATCTTTATAATGTGAGTTTGAGCACTTACAATAATATAGAGAGAGTGGAAATATGAAACTTCGTTATCTAGGGTAAGGTTTTCCCTGGAATATACAGAAATGTTATATGGAAAGAAGCCTAGAAACTTCTTCTCTCTGTTCTGTTTTGCAGAACTGGCAGAACAGAGTCTGTGCACTGTGGGAGTGAGGTGAGTATCTGAGCTGTCTGCATATCTGAAGACAAAATGTCCTGTTATGCCCCAGCCAAAAGAGGTGGAAGGAGCCTCCTGTGGTGTGCACATCACTTGGGCTTCTTGGGATGTCTGAAACATTGAGCTTGCCTGAGGAGTAGCCTTCCCTGAGGACTGGCAGGCAAGACAGAGTCATTAATAAGTGCAAAGCACACTGAGGTCTTGACATAGAAGCTCTTGCAGAAGCACAAAATGGCCCCATCATTCATTTATTTTGCAAAACCACGAGCTATTTTGGGGATCTGCTGACTCAGACCAAGCTGGTTCAGATTGTCATGCCATTTATAACAAAAGTTCTTAGTGAAATTAGGGTGATCTCAGGATCTTTTAATAAAATTCAAAATACAGCTCATGTTCGGTATGTACGTTCAGCATAACTCTTGCACAATTGCCAAGGATCTCTGATATGAACATGAGAGTCTTTATAAGCAGCTGATTTTTGAGTCAATGGGCTGTAACACTTTTGAAATCAATGATTATTTAAGAACTCCTAAAACTGCACATTGTCTAGCTGCTGTGCACACAAACATTGGATCTACTCTGTTCTCTGTTGGCTCTCTGCAAATAGGTAATTTGGATCTGAGGTCTGAAGGCTGACTTCTTGTCTAGCCAGGCCAGTAAACATTCGCCATACAGCCTTGCAGCAATTTTTTATTTCAGTAGGAGCTGAAAATACTCAGTGCTTTTCAAATGTGGTTCCAGGACACTCATGGATTTTAGTAAATAAGCTGTTGGTGGCCACAAAGAGATCTGCTTATTTAGGATTTCACCAGTGCTGACGTTTATACAGTTTATTTTGGGGGTTTTGACATTTGACATGATAGCTCAGAGTTTATGACTTGAGTTTATGACTTGGTATATAAGCACCAGTCTTCAGACTTAGAACCACAAAGCTACCATTGTTCTTTGGGTGTTTCTGTCCTGTCATATTTTGAAACAGGTAAGATGCGTTTCAGTAAAGCTTACATTTGGATGAGATGTTAAAGAACGGCACGTGCTCTGCCTTGAAATCCTCCAGTGAGACTTTTCACAGCAGATTTCCTCCAGTGTATTTAGCTGACCTCTATTCTGTGAGTTCGCTTGTGAAAGTGATAAATTGTGCACACATGGCTAGTATCAACACAAAGATGATTAGACGTTCCAGAAATTAGACTGGTGGGCAGGTCACAATGACAAAAGCAAGGGATCGTATGAGTTTGTGATGACTTCAGAGCATCATATCACGTTATATAGAGCATGTGTGTAGTGCCGTATGAGATGAAGACTGTACTTAGACCACATCATTTGCTCATCAGTTCTGTCCCCATGGATTTATTCCAAATTACACGGGAGTTTGCAACAGAACTTGTTTCACAAAAACATCACAACCTAGAAAATTTTTCCTCTTTCCTGTAAAAATGATATCTTTGTGAGTCAGACACAGGACTCTGATGGGCCTCAGAAATAAAAGTCTCATAAATTAAACAACCTGCTTTCCTGCAGTGCTATAAGGTTCTAGTATTTGTCAGGAAAGACTCGCAGCTCGCCAGGAAGCTGCCAGAAGACAGAGACTTACAAAGCCTTCCATTTAAAGGTACAAAAATGCCATTGTAAGGCATAATAAGAGAACAACTTTAACTGTTCCAAAATACCTCCCAACCCACACACATCGCATACACCCTGGTACACTCAACCAAGTGAAACCTGAGATAGGTTACGAAGCATAACTCGCTTGTAGTTTTTCTAGTCTTGAATAAAACTTCCTTTTCAAATACATCCCGCAACAGACATTCCTTTTGATGAGATAGTAGCATGCCTTTTCTGGGTAACCTCTGTTTGTTTCCAATCATGCGTTTCAGAAGAAGCAATTGAAAGAATGACAGAGAAACGCAATGTTTCTGAATAACTCAGATTTTACAAAGACCCCGATAGTATGTAACGATTTGCAGTGGGAAGGGGAGAGCCATTGACAGTGGCTCAAACTCTACGGTAGTTAATCTTTGGCATTCACAAAATTGTTTTCAGCTGCCTGGACAGCATAACAGCAGCTCTAAAATCTGATGGTGGAAGAATTCATTTAGATTGCCTGGGAAAGGAGTGTTTCTGCGTGGGGCAATCTGTTAACTGTGTTCTCATCCCTTCCTCCTTCTCCCTCTGAACATCTAAATCCTGATGCAGGGAGGTATTTCAGCAGTTCCCTGTGGAAAAAACTGTTTAAAGTTATCCATGAAATCAAGTGTTTTGATGG
>NW_009195003.1:0-2494 GCF_000690835.1 Fulmarus glacialis | reverse complement strand
AAGGCCAAATGCTGCAAACATCTACAGGAGAGCACGGGGCTGGTCTAGGGAGAGACTTCTGGCTGGCCAGTGCCACGTTCTGCAAAGACATGGCAGGCTGTGCAGGATGAGGTCCTGCCGCTGTCAAAAACCTTCTGTCAGAGCAGAAGCAGATGCAAACCTCACCGCTTCTGCCCTGCAAGTCCTGGCTGCGGTCCTCCCATGGCTGGGCTGCCGGGCATGCTCCCAGTTGGAAAAACAAAGGAGCAAAGAAACTAAGCACAAGGAATCTGCGCTTTCCTCAGCTCCCTCGGGATAGAAAAGAGGAAACCGAACCCAAAGTGGCAGATGTTTGTCACCTGTGGTTACAGTGGGAGACACGCAGGGCTGACGGCTCTAAAGATGGTACAAGAATCTTGTGAAATATCGCAGTGGTGGCAGGCTGCAGCGGGTAACTTCTGCCAGGCAAACAGGGCTGCTAGCACGGTGCTCTGTGAGCACGTAAAATGAGCACGCTGTAAGGTAGGGCATTTTGGAGCTAATATAAGTGTGGCCCCACAGAATTGTACAGCACAGATTCACGCTTCGGCTTAGCAAGAGTGTGGCTCTTTAGAAAAATAATGAAAAAGAAGAGGCAGTGCTGAGACAGGATAAATAAGGAGATAAATCACTTTGCAGTACAATGCAAGCCAAAACCTGAAAATAAACAATTACTTTAAATCATATCAAGCACCTATCACAAACATCACATTTATACAATTGATCCATGTGTAAATTAGCCAATTAATTCTGAATTGGAACGGTAATGAAATAATAATTATCTGTTTACAATGGAATGGCAGGAGGGTGAGTCTAGAAACAGAAATAAAAGAAAGACTGCAGCAAAATTCACTCAGCTCCATCACCCCTGGGTATGGGGGGGATGGTCAATACTAGTCTTTAATGTCCAGATATTGCTGGAGGGGCATAAATACAATACATAAATATGTAAGAAACCTATGGGCTGCAAATGACAGGGATGTAGAAAGGCTCTTTCAGAACATTGCTTGCTTTTTTTTTTTTTTTTTTTTAGATAAAGAATTGCAAAGTGGAAATCTCTTTTAACATCTTCAGAGGCTGGCTTAGTTTTTCGTCCCTTGGCTTGGCTTTCTACTACGAGTGGTTGTTTACCCTAAGGGACTCCAGAGGGATTAGGACCTTATAGTTACCAAAGCAGTGGAAGATGGATGGAAAAGGGTGGGAGTTTCAATACAGAATGATTTTGGTGACTCATATCTAAATCAAGATCTTCACTGAGATGGAGAAATACACTGGGGTCTTCTATGAGAACTTGTAACCTTGGTTTTTCATGTAAGAGCTGCAAACAGATAAAATAGAGCTTTAGCCCAGGTCCTCATAGGATAGGGGAGGGTCCTGGTTAGGTGACTATAGGCTGTTTTCTGTAGAGAAACTATTTTCTGTCTCTCTTTTTTTCTATACGTTTTACCCCAGAGTTGAGGAGTATTTCCACTGAAATAGCATTTCTTTGAAAAATTCCCGATGAGCTTTACTTTGCCTGATGCCTTTAAGTGAAACAGTTGTTAACAAGAGCAGAATATTTCTGTAAACCCCTATAAATTGCTGAGACCCCATCCCCAAGATGTGCTTTGCGGATTTTTCATTTCTGCACCTCCCTGTTTATCTAAACTGCTCCTCGCAACGAAAATAACAGTTTAGAAATGGTCACATAAGAGATGGTGCTCTGAAAAAAGTCATGTACACTGAAGATACATAAAATATCATGCCTGTTGCAGCCAAAAATATTACATTATTGCATCTATGTAAGTTTTCCCTGGATTTATAACCCCGAACGTTCAGGGGGAACCAGAACTCCTGGGGATAGGTTGCAAGCATTAACATTGAGAAGTTTGATTCAGATAAAAGATGTCTTATTTCAAATTGCCAGGTGGGTGTCTTTAAAAGGGAATAGCAAGAGAAATCAGTTATATTTGATCAGGACATTAAAACGTTTGAAGAGATATTGCCCCCCTATGCATATGCGCACACTTCTGAGTCTATAGCTCTGCATATGCCAGGACAGATTTTTGCAGTGCCTGCTCACATGTATTTCAAATGTTTAGAAGCACACCAGAATTGAGAGGCTGGTATGCTCTCTTCTTTCTCTTTCCTCCTTTCTTTCTTCCCTCCCTCCTTCCTTCCTTTCTTCCTTTTTTTCTTTCCTTCTTTCCTTCTTTCCATTCCCTCTCTCCCTTTCCTTTCCTGTCCTCTCCTCTCCTCTGTCCTTTTTCTTTTCCTTTTCCTTTTTCTTTTCCTTTTCCTTTTTCCTTCCTTTTCCTTTCCTTTTTCCTTTTTCTTTTCCTTTTTCCTTTCCTTTTTCCTTTTTCTTTTCCTTTTTCCTTTCCTTTCGCCTTCGGGACGCTGATTTACGCTAGCGATTCAGCTCCAAAGGGGAGCCACACCTGCCCGCCCAACTCCCGCCGGCAGAGTGGGTGTACCCACGGGCAATACGCAGTAT